>NC_056729.1:1043481821-1043637542 GCF_019279795.1 Protopterus annectens
AAGCTTAACTTCACCAAAAAAGCTTTTCCATACAATGCTTCTCATGCTAGGTAGCACATGCAGAACAGGTGGGCTTTCCATAGTGTACACATTAATGTATGATATGGTAGGAGACATCAACATACTACAGTATCATATAATATGCATAAAATGCACATCTAGTATAGCATATGTAGATAAAACAGTAGAGAAATATAAAATCTGTGAGTACTGTGAATGCACAGGACTACGACAGGTATTTTATATACAGCAATTATATGGCAAATATGTTACTCAGAGGCATGAGTCCATTGCACTATATACACCCAATGAGAATTCAGACAAGGCATCACAGCTGTTTTTAATTACATCTACACATTTTTGAAGTTTAGTCAGCATGTATGGAAAAGCCTACTGCATCAGACAGGTACAGTAGCAAACATATCAATAAATGGTTGTAAGTGACACAGCAGACATCACTGCAACAAGAAGTGGAGCTACACATCCACATCCACTGTGGAAGGGGGCATTGTGCAGGCTGCACTAACACAGTTGAAGACATACATGTTGTTGGTGTGTCACTGTTACATACAGAGCTATTGGAGGATCATGTGCATGTCTCAGGGTTGTTTGATGAAGGAAGGCAACTAGTGGCATTCTGTGGGTGGGTGATATGGCCAAATGTATCAATGGCAGTTTGCCATGTTGCATGACATTAAGTGACCACATGCCATGGGTGGCATGTCCACAGTTACACAATTCCCTTCCCCTAGGTGAATGAGCCAAAGGATAACTCATGTCATGTATGTCATGTGTAACATACTTAAGTTTGCTCATGTACTACAGACAGGTTCCACTTGACACAGTGAGCAATATCAGCCATAGCATCTATATTCTGTCTAATGGTGCCCATGACCTCTGCATGGTTGTATCCAGACTACTATATATCACAAATTACTGATGTGTAACATTGTTAGTGGCTAATACAAGGGGTCACTGTTCAGCTTGTATGCATTGCTGTGCTTATTCATTATATAGCAGCAGCAAGAGTATACCTTCTGATCCACATACACAAAGGTGTGCCAAATGATTACATGTACACTTGATGATTGCAGTTGTCTTTTGTGGATGCATTCCCTCACTAGTAGGACTACAATGTGGTGAAGTATGGGTATGAACTGTGGTGTCATCATTACTAGACTGGTTCACAGTAGTGTCATGAGCAAGTTGACCCACAAGTAGAATGGATTCTGATCCACCCTAACTGGATACAGTAGGGGACTCATGCTTCTGCACATCTTCCATAACCCCTGTGCTCTTTGAGTCACATACACCTCTAAATCAATGTTAGTTGAAGAAGATGGAGAGGTCACATCCCCCCCACCCCTGGAGGACCCAAAATGTGTGAAAGAAAAGGTAATTACAAATATGGCTCAATTGTAACATACATTAAACAAAAGTAAGACTTAGATGTATACAATACAGCGTGATGTCATACTGACAGACATTCATGCTTATATTCATCACATTCTCCAGGTGCACCCATGTGGGGTGGTCCTGAAAAAGACTGCTTGTCTACAGCATATCCATGCAAGACAAGCATATTTACCCCATATGTTATATGGAATGCATACTACCAGGTCTCTACACATTGAATTGTATGTCATGTGCCTGTTTGAACATGTTACCTGTAATATGCATATATAAAGTATGTACTATCATCACAGTACTGTGACACTGGATCAGTGGGTTCATGTAACATCATTATAGTCATACTTGTTTGCCATGGTACACCTACTTCAATGCCCTCTTCAGGTGTCCACCTATAACCACCCAGGTGATGTAAAGAAGGCAGAAATTTCTTCATTTCTGTCTGGAGTGTGGGTAGGCACTATTTCTCTCCTGTTCTACTTGATGTAGACATTTTGCTGGATAGTCCATTATGTCTGTGAGGTGTTGCTGTTATGCCCATATACTCCTGTCATGCCCATAAAAAGCATTCATATCCCAAACAATGTCTTCCTATAGATGGAAATAACTGGCATTACCACATGAATGACTGTATAGATACTCTACACTCACACATGAACACATACCAAGCTGACAGATGATAATAATGTGCATATGGGCATACGTTTGTGGATATGGGTCTGTATGCTACTCATAGCATAGTTCTAAGATATTATAATATACACTTGTGAACACTAGATAGAGTTTGTGGATGCTTACATACATTGACATGATAGTATACGCTGTGGAAATGGATCACAACTGAATGTTTTTTTTTACTGAATACATTTTTATTGATTTTCAGAAACATAAACATATATACAGTATGTATATCAAATAAATATTTACATAGTCAAAGCTTAAAGTGGAGAAACAGTTCCAAAAACAAACATTACAAAACTATTTACATAGGATGTCAATACTTAAAAAACTTTGTTTTTTTGAATGAATCTTTGAATAAGATTATAATTTATTACAGTCTTCTGTTTCCAGCACTTGATTTACTTTCTGCCAGACAATGCTTAAGGAAGTATGTTGTTCTATTCTTTCCTTGATTGTTTTCAATTCCAACTGTGAGACTGATAAAACCATGTTCTTCAAATTTTTAAAATTAAGGAGTTACAGCTTCCCAGTTCTGTGTAATATTTTTCCTTGCAATAGCAAGGAGAGTCCACAAAATTACGTATTTTTGCCTTGAAACACAAGACGGCACAGGTGTATTCAACAAATCTAGAGATTTTATAAGTTGGAAATTATCAGTGTTCATTGCCTGTAACAAATAGTTAATACTTTCCCAATATTGTTAAAGTAAATGGCATTCATAGAACATGTGTTGCCAATTGGCTATTGATTATGATTTACACCTCCAACATCTATTTTCTTTATTATAGATTAGTTCTAATTTGCGTGGTGTTAAGTATGTTCTATGTATAAATTGCCATGTAAAAAGTTGCCAATATAGTGATAAAGATTTTAATTTTGGAGATGTAAGAATTAGTTTTTTATCTTTATCATCTGGTATTTTATCATTAACTGTTTTATAGTATTTCCATATATTTTGTTTATTATGAACTCTTTTTTTCTTTAACTAATTTGTACAATACTGATAATATTCCTTTTCCATTTGTGGGAAATTCCATCAGCATTATTAACTTCTCTATGAACTTGGGAACCTTTTCCCTAACAGACTTCTGCATTACTGCCTGTTGATTTTAAACTGTTTGTCTTAATCCCTGCAGTGTTAGCCACGTTATTTTCAAGGTTGAACTCACTAATAATTTGCTCTATCATCAGTACTTTATTAGTGTTTATCAGCTGATGGCAATAAATTAGGCCATTCTTACTGTTTTAACTGCTACTGAGTCCTGAGTTATAATATTATTTTGTGTATATGCTATTGGGAGTATGAAAAAAAGACCATGCTTTTATATCTGGATTTTTGTTTACAAAGTGCATACAATACTTTAGGGTATTGATAATCTATTTAAAATTTATTTTTTTGTGTTTCCCTGTTGCCATATATTCCTTCAATAACCAAAGTAAG
This sequence comes from Protopterus annectens, assembly GCF_019279795.1. Lineage (NCBI taxonomy): Eukaryota > Metazoa > Chordata > Ceratodontiformes > Protopteridae > Protopterus > Protopterus annectens. The sequence goes on from NC_056729.1 coordinate 1,043,485,354, forward strand.
CTATTCAGTACTATTTCCATATGTTTATTTATTGTATCATGAGTGGTTTTTAACCAGATTTTTTCATGTACTAGTTTCCATTTGGAAGTATATTCTTTGCTTAGCCATAGAGAAACTGTTTTTAAAGGTGACTATTGTATATATCCTTCTAAATCTGGTAAGCCTATTCCACTTTCTTCCCATTTGTCAAAATGATGTCTTAGGCAACTCTAGGTGTTTTAGGGCACCATAAGAATATTGTTATTAACCCTTCAAATTGTTTTAAATATGACTTAGGTGGAGGTAGTGAGCAAGCTTGTATAAAATACAGAATATTTGGGAATGTAATCATTTTAATTATATAGACCCCAGGATTTACTAAAGCTGATCTTCCATGTTGGCATATTGGCATGGCTGGAACACAGAGTTTGGAGCCTGTGCAATCCAGTAAACAAGGCTGGGGGCATGCCCGAGTATGTATCATAGTCAGCGAATCACACAGGCAGCATCTGCAGCAGACCAGTATAAAGTATGCAAACACCTTTCAGTCTTATAATGCTGACAACTGGTCCAGACCGAGGAGGAGAAGAGTGTTCAGACCCAGGGTAACCTTCTAGGGGATATATGATCTGGAGATACTAGAGCACTACATGGATGGGCAGGGACATACTTCAGCAACTCAACGAGCTATGCCGGCCTAACCTCAGACCCAGAGCCAACAGAGGGGAACCCATCCCAGTTGAAACAAAGGTATGTGTACCTTAAGCATACTAGCTACAGGTACTTTCCAAAGACCTACTGGGGACATCATGGAGTCTCACAGGCATCTGCATCCAGAGTACTCCACCAGGTCCTGTATGCCATACTACCTCATGGAAGTGAGCACATTTATTTCCCCCAGCACCCCTGAGGAGAAGACGAGCAATATGCATCTATTCCACTGTGTAGCAGACTACTCAGAGGTATGGGTGCCATAGACTGCACTCATATCCACAACAAAGCACCACCTGGTAAAGATGGTAGAGTGTTCTTCAACTGCAAAGGCTATCACTCCATCAACTACCAGGTCATGTGCAATACCCAGGGCATTATCATCAATGTGTGTGCTGGCAGCCCTAGCAGCTATCACAACTCCCACATCTGGCATGCCTCAACTGTACCAGGCATTCTCCAGGGGGGATATCCCATATGGCCATCTCGTGGGGAATGCAGCAATGCACTGGAACCATGGATGATGATACCCTTCAGAAATGCACACACACACACACACACACACACACACACACACACACACACACACACACACACACACACACTAAAGAACGCCATAATGAGACACATGCACAAACTAGGAATATGTATTTCGGATGTTCAAGTCATGGTTCTGCTGCCTTGATATATCTGGTGGAGCCTTGCAGTACTTTCTAGCCACATGTGCACACATGTTCATAGTATGTGCCATGCTACACAATATGATCCTGCGGAAACAGCTGCAGCTGGAACATCACTGGGAAGGGGCACACAGCCCCCCCACCATTGCCAAGGTCTCCAAAGGCACAGGGGGACTTAGAGGAGGAACCCCCTGAGCATGCCCCTGTAGGCAGGTGTAGGCATGCCCAGTATGTCCTAGCCTTGGCAAAGAAGCAATGCATAACACATACACTGACACCCTAGGGATCCAGGGACTGATGTCTCTCTCTGACTCGCACACACAGTAAAATGGATACCACACATATCACACTACCTCTACCTTACCATGTATAGGCTGTGTACTGCATGCATCTGACAGAGTCAGCCCTCAAGCACCATCCTCACAACTGCCACAGCCACAAGGTAAGTCACTCTTCTTAACAATAGATGAATGGAGTAGTACATTTTGGTAGCATATCTAAGGTATTGCCGCATGTATGCAAGGCAATTGTGTGGCCTACCAGGATAGCAGCAGCCAACTGACAGCTTTGTGAGACAACATGAAATGTCTGCCCAATACTGGCTTCCCCAGAGTATGCAGTAGTCCCCTAGGTGACAAAACTCACTACAGTGTATGTGGAGACTAATAAACTGGGGGGGGGGGTCATAGGTTACATGCATGGATGATAATGTTGGGGTCCCATACTCACCCCTCAACCTCTCCCAGCAAGTCAGCTGTAGAAAACCATAAGGAAATGTCTGGAAAAGGCCCACAAATAGGGTGAATGATGAAATATTCCTCTTACAGACTTACACAGTGATATCACAGCAGGTCTTGCAGTTACATGAATTCTCTGAAGGGTAGGGAGTCTGAAACTCAGATGTCTGCCATTACATTCTAATCTTCGGTCTTTAGTGATATGCCAGTATTCTCCAAGATATGCACAACACTATGCTAAATGGAACCAAAAAGTAAAGTCAACATCTGCACAATATGTGCAAATGTGTACAGTTTACAGGTATGCCCCCTAACACACCTGTGCCCCCATAGAAATGCAGTAATATGTATGTTTGTAGGGTAATAGCAACAGAGCCCACATTCCCAGGGCTGTTGCAATCAACTTGATAACGTGTTGCATGTCCACAATATGCAGGGGTCAATGAGCTATGTATATGCGTGGTTAATACTGTCAGGAAGTGGGCAGCACTTACTCTTGACTGTTGTGGCTTAGTGGCCTAGGTGCAGTACAGGGTCCATGTTCCAAGACTTTCTGTACCAACTATTTTGCATGAAGTTACACCTATGGTAGGAGTTGTATACACTGTCCAGAAGACAATATCTGTCACTACTGGAAAGATGGACAAGCCAGGGATAGGGGACAAACATATGGACTGTACATAGCTCAGAGTAACTTACACAGGGCCTAGTAGGACAGCAGGTACACGAAAATCAGTGTACTACCAGGTGTTAAATGGCCACCACCTTACTGTGTCAGCACTGACAACAAGTCACAGAAGGACCACAAGTATGCCTTGTATAGCTCTTCTGTATTTCCTAACATTACATTTGCCTGCCAAACTATGTGCCAGACAAGAAAGGTTCATGTCAAAACATCAATGGCAGACAGTGGAGAGGCAGATGTCATACCCATGAGAAAAAGCAAGCTTATACCAAACCTGTCTCCCAGCTGTCTATGTTTGGCAAAGCATTATTAACACCCTGTCCCTATGTGTGGGCCTGTGTCTGACAGTCATATATGGGACTGCCCAGATGTCAGTTTGTGATATGATGACAACTAGGGCCAACATGTAGCCTCATAATAACATAGCAACACAAACCATCTGAGTTACTATCATTATGGATCATCATGGATTATCATGGACCTCATTAATGGGGACATTGGAAAACTCCAAATACTTGACCCCACATAGTCTGCCTTTCTTAAGGGGGGGTATGTCAGTGAACTCTGGATGACTTCCCCGAGATAGCCAAAAAAGGCATGGCTGATGGAAAGATGGTGCACTCTGGCCACCTTGACTCAATCAAAGCCTTACACACTATTTCCCCACTTGGCCATAGTACATGAAATCTGTCAGCTAGGCAGCAATCCATATGATACCAGATGTGTAGTAAACTGGTTCATTGATAGAACCCACATAATCATAATAGGGGTAGCCAAGTCAAGCAGTACACCCATAATGAGTGGCATACACCAGGAATCGGTCTGGAGGCCTCTGGTATATGGTATATACTTCCCTGAGGTGCAGGCCAAAAACACTGGCAATATGGCTGACCAAGTTGGCAGATGACTGCACGCTGGGAACAGTCATCAATACCCAAAGTTATGTGGACATCCTACAATAGGGTCTCACCAAAACAAATGACTGCTGCCAGAAACATGGCCTCAAGCTGAATGCCTGCAGATGCATCATCATCCTCTTTGGGGAGACTGATGTCCCCACATATTATCACATTAACAACAATGTCCTATATACACACTCAGTAGTGAGGCGTTTGGCCACCCAGGTTGATAGCAACTGGGAGTCTGAGCACCATGTTGCTTCCGTTGTACAGAAATCTTCCTAGATGGGCCAACACAAAAGTAAGGATATCTCATCCAGGGACAAAGAAGTCATAAGATCCATGTATTCTAACCTTATAAGGCCTATTATTTTGTACAACTCCCTCTTCAGCATGTACCTCACAAAGCACATGCAGCAGCTGGAGACATCACACAGGCTCCTCACTGGGTGAATCCAGGACCCCAGACACCAACCCTACACATATAGGCTAACAGCACTGTTCCTCTACTCAGTACCATACAGACAGGGGTGTAGCTAAGATTTTCAAATTTGTACTCACAGCTGTCAAACTGCTAGCCCCCAACCCAGCCAAGCTACGACCATTCTCATAATCCACGGTTTGCTCTTTTAGTGTCGATAAAGAGACATTCGCTGTAATGCCTCTTCAGTAATATAATATAGATTCACTCAAACTCGGTTCCTTGAATTGAAAATGAACCTGAAAGTCAGTTCTTTGAAAAATGCAGCATGGTAGTTGGGGTAGAGGATTCATGCTTTTGTTTTCTGTAACTAAGGTACAAGTTTTGAGCTTGAGTAAATTACTAACCACCTGCTACCCCTAACTAGGGTGTTTCATTCACAGTGGATACACTATAAAAAAGCACTTGACAGTATCCCACATTCATGTACAAAATAGTGCTTAAAAATGTATAAGATACAATTCACACTGATCAATTACATTACAGCGATGATGAAACAGTGGCAAACCACTCTGCAATTAAGCCATGATAAAGGACAAATTACTATTCCAGGGATAAAAATTCAAAGGGGGATATTCCAGGATGACTTTCACCGCTGCTCTTTTTGTCTTGCCCTTAATCCATTAAATTGTTTACTTAACAGATTAGGTCATGGCTATAATTTGGTACCCAGAAAAAAACAAAGTGCAAAGATTTCTCATCTTCTTTTTGTAGAGGATTTAAAACTGTATAGTTCATCAGATGAGGAACTGAAAATACAACTGCACATGATCAAAACTTTTTCAGATGATATAAGAATGTCATTTGGTCTTGATAAATGTGCAAAAGCAACCTTTAAAGTAGGAAAGCTGCAGCACCAAGAAAAAATCAGTTTGGGACAGGAATGTGGTATAAAAGAACTTGAGCAAGAGGGAGTGTATAAATATTTGGGAAGTGATGAAGGAACAACAATAAAGCATGAACAAATGTAAATAAAACTCAGTAAGGAATATTTTAGAAGGCTTGAATTAATATTAAAAACAGCACTGACATCCAGGAACAAAGTCCAAGCTATAAACCAATTTGCTGTTCCTGTTCTAACTTACAGTTTTGGAGTGATTGAGTGGCCCCAAATGGTGTTGGATAGTTTGGACAGGAAAAGAAGAAGGCTGATTCATGCTCATCAAAGGATTTATAAAAATCAGTGCATACAAAGTCTATATATTCCAATTTCTGAAGGAGGTACGAGCCTCCTTGCAATTGATTACATGTATAGATCTGCAATCTTGGAACTACATACATATCTGCTGACCTCACAAGACCCAAATATAGTGAAAGCTTTGAAACATGAGGAGAATAAGTCTAAGATGACTTCCCTACTTACTTTAGCAGAAGCATATCAGCACCAAGAGGGAATGGAAATCAAACCAGAAGTTGATAAAAATCAGGTAGCAAATGAATGTGCCAAAAAAACAAAAAAGAGAGACTATAAGGTGAAGGATCAGATGAGAACGCAAGAAATGTGGAAAATGCATACAGTTGCAAGTATATGAAATTGTGCAGGAATGGTGAATTTAAACCAAAAGATGAAAGGTTAATATTGGCGTCTCAAGATAGTGGACTAAGTACATGTTGGTTTACAAAGTCCATTAAACATGTGGGAGAAACAGATAAATGTAGGTTTTGTAAAACCAAATTGGAAACAGTTGCACATCTTGTTGCTGGCTGTGATATACTAATGGCAGAAGGACTGTATACTGAAAGGCATAATAACGTAGCAAGACTGTTGCATCAAGGATTGTGCAAACATTATAATATTGAAGTAGCTGAAAAACACTGGAAACATGAGCCACAAAGCATCATAGAAAATGATGAATTTTATATCACATAGGATAATCCATTATGAATAGTTCAAAAAATAGATGTAAGAAAACCAGATGTAGTAGTTCATGAAAAAAAAGACAAAAGTAGCATTGATTTTTGAAATTGCTACACCCAGTGACTAAAGTGTGTTGTGTACAGAGAGACACGAAGTCAAAATACCAGGATTTGCAGGCAGAAATTAGGGCAAGGTGGAAGAAAGACACCCAGACAGTTCCAGTAGTAGTAGGAGCAACGGGGTCTTATAAAAAATAATTTACAATCTTACTTAAATAGGTTACTTATAACTCCATACAAATTGTAGGAGGATTCATTACTGGGCACATTGCGGGTGCTGCGAAGAGCACTTCTGGCTAACATCAAAGACTGAATTCATAAACTTTAATTATACCTTGACACAGGAGTGGGGTCCATTTCCATCATGGTATTAGAAAACCAAAAGACTTTGGGAAATTAAAAAAGAATGAAAGAGTAAAACCGAGATGTTTGTTCTTTCTTTTTCAGTATACACAATGCAAACCCATCAAGTTTTCCTTTATATCACAGAGGCACGTCTACAGTCCCTGCTATCTCAGTACTTCTCTGCTGCATGTTATACACCAGTATAATCTCCTTTTTGGCATGTATAGCAACTCTTTTTGTGTGGCAGCCTGACCTGCATACTATTCTGGCTGCAACCTTATTAGGGCTTTGAAGCAGAAGGATGATACTAGCACATTCTCATGTTTAAGTTAGTTATGCTCCCAGTACCCTGTTAGTCTTGGTCTCTTTTCGTCAATATTCTCCTTCTGGTATTCCACCACCTAACCTCCTCAGTCATTACAATACTGATGATAAAGCACCAGTCTCAAAACATAAAACTTTTATTACACTTAGAACATACCAGCGACTGTATATGGTGGAGGAAACACAATTACCAGTGCTATCATTAGCACAGGTGGCCAGAAAGAGTAAACTAGTTAGTCTGACACATCATCGTCGCATATGTTATATAAAGTTTTACATCCCAGGCCAGGTATGCAACAGCAAATGCCACCCAGTGCCTCCTTCGGAATACTATGGCCCTTGAAAGTTACAGTAAATGTTCCTATAGGCAGAAAAAGAATGCAGAATCATATGTACAGATTGCAAGCATTAAATATTTAATGGCTTTCTAAACTTCTGACACACACACACACACACACACACACACACACACACACACACACACACACACACACACACACACACAAACACACAATAAAGAAAATTGTAGCTTTCCTATTATAACCTTCTCCTGTAGATAAATCAGTAACTTACACTCACTTTTAAACAGTTAACCGCCCTAGATTTACTTCACCTTTGATGTTTTCATCTTTCATGCCATTCTAATGAGACTGATATATTAAATCTTACTAATACCTAACTCAATATTGCACAAACATAAGCTGACTACTTGTAACTTTGCTGGAGATATGTCAAATCTTTACTTAAAATTTATGTATGGGATTTCAACAGAATAACTGTACTTAGTTGGAGTCATTTAACAGGCTTTACAACCACTTGGCTCTTTGACAGATGCTGTTTGACCCATGACAAAGAATAGCTCAGAAGAGACGAGTCTAGTCCTGACAGACAGGCCAGTAAATGACACTCTAAGTAACTGCTTTAAAATTAGTAGAAGAGTCAAACATACTTGACACACACACACACCTTCCTTACCTGATAATCTGTTCGTTACACTCGATTGCCTTCCATCTTCACATTTCCTGCTCGTGATAATCCATTTGCGATTGTCTTCTTCCACTTCTCACTACTGCACATTTCCCACTCCTGGCCGGCCGGACATGACGTGAGCTCACTTCCGACTGGCTCGTCTCCCCCTTAAAGAAGCCAACAACCTTTAAAAATACGTACTTTTTTTTTTTTATTTTTAAATGCTACCCCCTCTTCTAAGTTGTTGTACTGAAATCAGTACAGTGCGTATGCCTCCCGACGTCCCTGCATACAGACTCCTAAGAGGTGATCTCTGTCTGGCATACAAAGTAATCCAGACCCTGGCTGGATGGGACTGTTGCACATCTGGAAGTCAAGGCCCACTCGATCAACCTGTAGGCGCAGCATCAACCTGGTCTGTGATATCAATAGGGCTTGATGGTGTGACAGATATGTGGCCAACAGACTCCCCCATATGTGGAATACACTCCATGTCCACATCAAGCCGAGTGCCTCAATACCCCTTGTGAATGCTCCCTGTATAAGTACATAGGAAACAGAAAATACAGTCCTGTGATTCCACCTGTGTCCTTGCTGGACAGGGGCTGTGGGTGCTGACATGTCTTAACATGTGCTATACTCTTGTCTGTAAGGGTTATAAGGGCTTCAGGGCCAATAGCCTAGTAACCTCATATCAACCTATAAACAAATGTCTGTCACTGGTTCATCACATTACTTTATACTGCTCTGCCACTGACATACCTGGAAATCACAGTGCTATGTGGAACATATCACACATATAATGGACATCTCTGCTCAATAGAATGCACCCTGTACCCACACCCATACTTCTCAACCTCTTAAAGCAAGAAATCTGGAGAAGGTCATAAATAAAGTGGGACAAAGGCCCAAAAATAGGGACAATATTTAAATATTGCTCTCACAAACTTAGAAAGTTGATGGAATAACAGGTTTTGCATTAGCATGAAGTTTCTGAAGGTTATGAAGTCTGAAACTCAAATGTTATGTCATTATTTTCTAACTTCAGTCTATTAATTTGCCACTAACTTGCCAGAAAACCACAATTTTATGAAAAATGGACAAAAATTATGAGACGAATATCTGGACATTCTGCAAAAAACTGTACAGTTGAAAGGTATGTCACACCAGGATATGCCTTTTCATTTAAGAAGAAAAACACACAAGCAGGTGATCCCCAGCCAGTATATAACTGAGGTGCCGGACTGTTTACACAGCTTCATCAGCCAGTTGACTGTAGCCACACCACTCAAATGGCAGGATTGGGCAAGGATGTCTATATTTGGCTCATAATTTTGGTCAGTGCCTCACACATCTTGTATTTCTCAGGTAAATAACTGTGATGATCTGAGGATTTCTGTCAGTAAGTAATGACACAATACATTTCAGCATCACATGTCGTATATGTCAGAAAATGTCTGTTAAAACAAACCTTGCTACACTAGGAACTTTCAACATTAATAAGAGCAATACTTACAGTATCTCCCTATGTTTGGCCCATTGTCCCCCCATTTTGCCAGGCTATCTCCAGATTCCTTGCATTAACATGTTGAGAGGCATGGCTGTAGCACACAAAACCCTGGACCGGAGTATAGCTATCTCTGGTATGGGGTCCCACTCTTAGTATAGAAGGTCATACTGGGTATGCTCATACACGTAGAGAATTACAGCCCATGTCTAAACCAAGATCGGACTATATAATTTTATTGTGCATAGATGTCTTTGCATACAGACAGCTATGTACACCCTGACTGACTCTACCCACACCCATCAGACAGGATTTTCCTCAGCTAGCTGTAGGTGTCCCATATGTGATATATCTGCATCTGTTGCATGTGATACACAGACATATGTATGGGCAACATATAACAATATTTCAAGCATACACACACATAGACATGGGGAAGAGAAAGGCAGACAGTGATATTGAGAGAGACACACAGGGAGACACACACAGAGAGTGAGTCATAGACAGGGATATCCTGAAAGGCATAGAGTGATGTCCTGCTGCACACAGTTGCATACCAATTGTAAACAATCACATGTGCCAGCATGAAGATGAGCTCCATTGTGCAATAACTATGTAACAGTATAGTGCGAATAACTAGATAGGCAGGGGTTTTAATCTCAATTCTGGAAATTATGTGTGTGTTTGTAACTGTGTATGTTTGTAGGTAAAACTGTTTCACACACTCATATGCCCATACAGTATCACAATTTCCAGTATTGAATTTAGAACCCCTACCTATCTAGTTACTTGTACTCCAGTGTTACACAGTTATCACATGCACTACAGAGCTTATAGTGTTGAAGAGTGTCCCAAAATGTGTAGGTTTGTAGGTTAAAAAACAAAAACAAAAAAACAAAACAAAACAAAAAAAAAATACTTGTTTCCCACCTTTCTAAGCTAGTATAGTCAAGTTTTCAGATTAGTGCTGAATTCAGGGCTGTGTTACAAATCTGTGTTTGCCCATAGCTTACTTGAATAGAAGGAAGTTTCTCCGTTCACCTGTGAGAGAGGGGAGTTTTGAGCAGCTTATCTGTCCCTGGAGGAGTGGTTTCAGCTTCAAAATTAGTAGTTTATTGCCCATTTTGGGCTAATTTCTATCTCTTTCATTTCCCTGCTATAAATACCGCATTTGCTCGGTTTTGCACGCCAGGCAGCACTGGTTAGCTAGGGTAAAACTATTCCCAGCTCCACAAAGTTTCCTCTTCAATTTTCCCTTGGAACTAGACAAACTTTCAACTTAAGCAATCAAGCCATTCATTTCTCAGCCTGACGCTTACTCAAAACTTATACAAGCACTTATAAACCCTAGCACTACACCCTCCTGTACTGTACAGAAGGACAAGGCTTTCTATTTGACCTTACCAACCATCCAGTAAAACAGTTCACTGTACCTATCCAGGCATGTCCAAAGGGCAGTCTCAGGTGTACTCTCCAGTCCAACTGGTGAATCTGGGCATTTTGAGGCAATGTTACAACTGCCTCATGTACACAGGCAACCCTCTCCTCCTACCACCAAACACTAATACATGTGAGAGATGCAATTATACAGCCAAACCAAAGGCTAAGCTCTCTCAACCCAAGACTAGATCAGACAGTCAAGAGGAGAAGGGAAATACTTGCATCACACCACCAGTCTCACATAGACCCACTAAACCAGCACTGACAAAAAACACATGTAAATACAAGAAAACATACTTGGAGGCTCTAAATTAAAATCTGAAAAACCAATTATACAAGCAACCTCCAACCCCCAACACAAACCATGAAACACATACTTCATAAAACCAGTGTGCCATGCAATTACAGCCCTTAAGGCAAAATAACATACCCAACATACTAATAGTAATAGGTGACTTTATAGTCAGGCACACTGACGTCCCACTCACTAGGCTGAATAAGGAGAAGGTTACTGTTAGCTGCCTGTCTGGTGCCAGGATCCACCACATAACACAAGCACTCAGGTTACTCCAGAACAAGTACAAATATGACTCTGTCATTGTCCGTGTTGGTGTGAATGACCTGAGCTGTATCTCCCTGGACTACATGAAAAGAGACATGGAAGAGCTCTCTAATCACGTATCCCAGGCCAGTATGACCCTGACCCTGAGTAGCATCCTGCCCTCACCAAAAATGATACCATAGTATAAAGAAAAAATTCTTATTTCAACTATTGGCTAAGTTTCTGTTGTCATTCAAAGGGGATCCAGTGTCTGCCTGTCTGGGATGACATGCTCGACAAGCCATGCTGCTTCGCTAGAGATGGCTTGCACCTGTTACCCTTAGGCTTTCGAATACTGACCAAGGCTCTTGCCACCCTCATAATGCCTTTTTTAGGCAAGGCTCAAAAGACAAATCCACTGATCAGAAATAGCACAAGTAACAAAAAAACTGAGGGTAATGCTACTCAATGCCAGAAGTCTAAACCTCAAAATGCACACACTCGAGGCACTCCTCAATATGGAGAAAATTGATATATGTACAGTAACAGAAACCTGTTGTAAGGCTCCAAAGAGCACCCCAGCACTACCAGACTACAACTCATACCTTACATTTCGGCCACAGAACCCAAACCAAAATACAAAAGGTGGGGGCGTACCGATATTCATTAAGGATACCCACACCTCCAAGTTAGTGGCACAGCACGATGCTTCAGAGATCATCCACGTGCAACTAACAATGGGCAAAACTGCAATTCAAATTGTAGCTTGCTACAGATCACCCACCATGTCCCAGGACCCCCATTCCGCATTTCTGGAAACACTGGGAAACATAAAGTTCCTACCAAACACCCTAATATTGGGTGATTTCAATTACCCAAACATTAACTGGGAGAACTACTCAAGTACTAACTCCCTTGCCCAACATTTCCTAGAATTTATAAACTCAAATGCCCTGGTTCAACTGGTCAACACTCCCACCAGAGGTGACAACATATTGGACCTGTTCATCACTAACATGGGCGACCAGTGTTCCACACTGATGGTCAAACCCTCACTGGTTAGATCTGACCTTAAACAAATTACTTTGGATATCCACATTCCGCCCACCCCCAGACAAGGAAACCACTATGAAAAACTTTTCAAAAGCAAACTTCACGTTACCTAAGACCAAGGTGGAAAGTTTCAAAGCCCTCATGCTGAAGGATAATGCTGTCCAAGCTGCAAAATCCTTTGCTAATACATTCTACGGGTACCTACAAGAATGCATGGATCGTGCCACCTCAAGCAAAACCAAGATTCACTCCTCCAAGAAAATGAAACCAGTCTGGTGGACTCCTGCCATAAACAAGCTATATAATAGAAGGAGGAAACTAGTACAGAAAAGAGTAAAATCCCAAGAAGGGAAGACATCCCTGATCAGTATCAGCTATAAACTACGATCCCTCATAAAATCATCCAAGGTGAGCTTTGAAAGAAAAATTGCCAAGGACTCCAAAGATAACCAGAAGGCATTCTTTAACTATGTCAAGAATCTAAGTGGCAATGCTCAGATCTGCTCGGAATTAGTGCAGAATGGCACAAAATACACTGAACCAAACAATATCGCCAACATCCTGGCAGACAGGTTCATTGCAAACTTCACCCCCCTTTCACCCCCGAAAGGGCCCATAACCATACCAGAAGAATGTAGAGTCCCTGAAATCACAGACACTTATGTTAAAACAGCACACTCCAAAGCCAAAAACACAGCATCAATGGGACTAGACGGTGTCCCAGGCTGCATCCTACATGAGCTCAAAGATGAACTAACCCCTCACTTAAGCACACTGTTCAGACTCAGCCTCTTCCCAGGCTGCGTACCCATACAGTAGTGCACAGTGACGGTTATTCCACTCCACAAAGGTGGAGCCACAACAGACCCTGGGAACTATCGCCCTGTAAGCCTGACTAGCTTGGTCTGCAAGGCTATGGAGCACATCATCATGGAACTCATTAACAGAGACATTGGGAACCTCCAAACACTGGATCCTACCCAGTTCAGCTTTGTTAAGGGCAGATAATGCCTCCTAAACCTGGTGGACGTCTTTGAGATAGTTACCAAGGCTATAGACAAGGGAAAGGTGGTCCACACAGCATACCTAGACCTCGCTAAGGCCTTCAACACCATTTCCCATTATAGTATTATAGACAAGCTCACCAGCCTGAACATAAACCCCTACATCACAAGATGGGGTGCCAACTGGCTCACGGACAGAACCCACATGGTGGGAGTTGTGGGAGCTAAGTCCGATTCTAAACTGGTTACAAGTGGCATTCCCCAGGGCTCAGTCCTAGTACCCCCCCCGTTCAGCATATACATCTCAGAGGTACAGGCAAGCACAGGAGGACTATGGCTGACCAAGTTCATAGATGACTGCAAACTAGGGCCTATAATTGACTCTCCAGCTGACACAGACATCCTCCAAAAGGGTCTCACTGAGATGGATACCTGGTGTTAAAATCATGGCCTAAAGCTAAATGTCAAAAAGTGCATAGTCACCCCCTTTGGAAAAAACAAAGTACCCACACACTACTACACAGGTGGTAGTCCCCTAAATACGGAAAATGTAATAAGGGATCTGGGGACCCAAGTAGATAGTAATCTCACCTTTGATAATCACATTGCCAAAGTGGTTAGAAAATCCTTCTACATGGCCCACCTAATCACAAAAGGGTTCGCATCCAGATCAAAAGAGGTCATTGTGTCCCTCTACTCATCACTCATCAGACCCATCATAGAGTACAATGCCCCATTTGGGATGTACCTTACAAGACACCTGCAACAGCTGGAAAGACCACAGAAGTACCTCATCAAGAGGATCACTGGCTTCAAACAGATGCCCTATGCAGCTTGACTGAAGAAACTCCAGCTGTACTCGGTTGCATACCGCCTACTCAGAGGTGATCTCTGCCCGACATACAAGGCCATGTCCAACCCAGAATTGATGGACATGCTCCACCTAAAGAAAAACCTTATCCCCTTGAGACACATGCTCTAGGGGTGTAAACCTCACCCCAACAATAAATAGGACGTGCTGGAGGGATAGATTCCTGTCCCAGAGACTTCCCATGCTTTGGAACAAGATTCCAATCTACATTAGGCAGAGCTCCTCACTAACACTCTTCAAAAGAAACCTTGACAAGTGGATGGGAAACAGAAAGTTTACCCCAGGGATCCCTTCAGTGGCTCTGCTGGACAGAGGCACAGGGAACTAATCTAAGGGGGCGGCAAAAGCCAACACATTCTGGCTAGGCTTATAAATGCCTTCAGACAGATAGCCTAGTACCTACCTATGAACCTATGAACCAATTGTATTTTGAGGCCTTTCCTACTCAGTACAATTCTTATTGTCATACTTTACTAGGGCTGCTGCTGTTCTTCACCCTAGAAGTACCTTTGGACAGCCATCAGCCCTGTAAGCTCCATGGCGCATTCAAAAACTAAGTAACAGTATAATACAAATAACTAGATAGGCAGGGGTTCTAATCTCAGTTCCGGCAAGTGTGTGTGTATAAGTGGTAATGTTTGTAGGTTAAAGTATTTTGAGGTCTTTCCCACCCAGTGCACTTTCCATTGCCATACTTTGCAAGGGCTGCTTATGTTATTCACCCTAGAAGTACCTTTGGACAGCTCTCAGCCCTATAAGCTCCATGGTACATGGAATAACTATGTAACAATATAGATCAAATAACTAGGTAGGTAGGGGTTCTAATCTCAGTTCTGGCAAATGTGTGTGTGTGTGTATGTGTGTGTGAAGGTTTGTAGGTTAAAGTATTTTGAGGCCTTTCCCAACCAGTACACTTTCCACTGCCATACTTTACAAGGGCTGCTTATGTTATTCATCCTTGAAGTACCTTGGGACAGCATTCAGCCCTATAAGCTCCATGGTGCATGGAATAACTACATAATAATATAGTGCAAATAACTACATAGGCAGGGAATCTAATCTCAGTTCTGGCATATGTATTTGTAAGTGTGTATGCTTGTAGGTTGAAGTATTTTGAGGCATTTCCCACCCAGTACACTTCCCATTGCCATACTTTGCAAGGGCTGCTGATGTTATTCACCCTAGAATTACCTTTGGACAGCTCTCAGCTCTATAAGCTCCATGACACATGGAATAACTATGTAACAATATAGATCAAATAACTAAGTAGGTAGGGGTTTTAATCTCAGCTCTGGCAAATGTGTGTGTGTGTGGAGGATTGTAGGTTAAAGTATTTTGAGGCCTTTCTCAACCAGTACACTTTCCATTGCCATACTTTACAAGGGCTGCTTATGTTATTCGCCCAGCATTCAGCCCTATAAGCTCCATGGTGCATGGAATAACTACATAATAGTATAGTGCAAATAACTAGATAGGCAGGGGATCTAATCTCAATTCTGGCATATGTATTTGTAAGTGTTTATGCTTGTAGGTTAAAGTATTTTGAGGCCTTTCCCACCCAGTACACTTCCCATTGCCATACTTTGCAAGGGTTGCTGATGTTATTTACCCTAGAAGTACACTTGGACAGCTCTCAGCCCTATAAGCTCCATGGCACATGGAATAACTATGTAACAATATAGATCAAATAACTAGGTAGGTAGGGGTTCTAATCTCAGTTCTGGCAAATGTGTGTGTGTGGAGCTTTGTAGGTTAAAGTATTTTGAGGCCTTCCCCAACCAGTACACTTCCTGTTGCCATACTTTACAAGGGCTGCTGATGTTATTCACCTTAGAAGTACCTTGGGACATTCTTCAACCCTATAAGCTCTGTGGTGCGTGCGATAACTGCATAACACTGGTGTACAAATAACTAGATAGGTAAGGGTTATAAACTCAATACTGGCAATTGTGATACTGTATGAGCATATGAGTGTGTGAAAACCATATCCTCTGTATGTGTGGGTTATACCATTTTGAGGCATGTTCCACCCAGTATACTTCCCATTGCCCTACTTTACAAGGCCCCCTGATGTCATTCACTTTAGAAGTACCTGTATACACTCTTCAGCCCTATAAGCTCTGTGGCACATGCAATAACTGTGTAATACTATAGTACAAATAATTAGATAGGTAGGGATTCTAATCCCAATACTGGTAACTGTAGTCCTGTATGTAAAGCGCATCCCCTGTGGCTGTTGTGTGTGTTGGTTATACCATTTTAAGGCCTGTTGGCTCCATCCCTATGGCATTACTTTAAGGAGGTAGTTAATGGCATTTGGCTTACATGTGCCATGTTAAACTATACAGGCCATACTAGTCATCTGTACAGATGTATATGGAATATCCAGATGTTTTCAACCAATATGTGGTCTGTGTCCCCTAACAATGGGCATTTATGTGTAATCATTGCAAAATATATCACAGTTACACTAATGATAGACATGTCAGCATCAGACTTTGTGCCTGCCTGAAACATCATGCTGATACAAAGTCTGTTACTCTATCACTTGTCCAGGTACGTAAGAGCAATATATGAGACCAGTTGCTATTTTGGGTGTTTTATCCAGGTCTATGTTACATCATCAAAGGGTCTGTTAAGTGAACACCCTTTGATCAGCACGTAAATCTTGAACTATGAAAACTTTGAACGGCCAACTAAATGATTTTTCCCTAGGGAAAAATCACTTGGCCAATAAAAAAACAAGCAAACCATCAAACCCTAAGAAGTGGGGGACTTTACTCCCTCTACTCCCTGATACCCCCTAACTAAATATACCAACTCTGAGATCGCACTACAGTTGAGGAAAGAGGAAATTCCCAATAACAGCCAAGTGATTTTTTTTTCCCCTGGGAAAAAATTCACTTACTTGGCTATTCAAACTTTTTGTAGTTCGACCTTTTTGTGTCAATTAAAGGGCATTCACTTAACGCACCCTTCGACATCGTAAATGGGACCCATTTTATCCCACCATCCATGAAGGCATTCCGAAGATTACTTGTAAGAGGTAGTAAGTTATGTCCCCAGCATATAATCTCTGTGGTGCATTTAATGTGTACGTAGCACTATAATACATACAAGTGGATACGTAGGGTTAGTAATCTATTGGCAACTGTGTATGTGTTTCTGTATGCATAGCCCCTGTGGCTGTCTTTATTGTGTGTATGCGATGGTTATACCATTTTGTCTGCCTATTCCACCCTGTAAACTCCTCCATGCCACCCTAGTTGCAGCTGCTACAAATATCATCCACCTTGTAAGCACAGTTACACAGTTTCTAACACAAAGGCACTGTGGTGCATGCAACCGTAATATCACTGTGTATTGTACATAGATAGGTGGGTCATCTAACATGAAAAGTGTCAACTCTGTGTGCACGTGTCTTTCCATGCATGTCACCATGTAGCAATGTATGTGTGTTTCAGGTGGCTCAACCATGTTAAGGGCTTCTGAACCCACCATTGGCAATCCTAACAGCATCTGCAATTGTTGCCCATTTGAATAGTAGTGGCAGACACTGCAACACTACATTACTTCTGTGGTGTTTCTGTTAGGTATCTAGCAGTATCATTTGTAAAACTGGGCAGGTAGAGGTTGGGCTATCAGCAGGGGCAGGTCATGAATGTGTGTGTGTGTGTGTGTGTGTGTGTGTGTGTGTGTGTGTGTGTGTGTGTGTGTGTGTATGTATGTATGTATGTACCAGCATACCTCTCAACCACTCACAGAAAGACATCTGGTTAAAGCCATATGGGAAGCTGGGGCAAACAGCAAACATTGAGCACACCTTTCACATATTGCTGTGACACACATGGGAAATAACTAGCAGAACAGGTCATGCGTTTGAATGCACCTTTCAAAGGGTATGTGTTATTACATGACATTATCTGTCATTAATCTGCAATGTCAGTCTGTCATGATTTTCCAAAATGTTGGCCAGAAAACCACAAGTTTATGACAGATGGAAAGAAATTATGTGTTAGACATCAGGACAATCTGCAGACATATGCAGAAGTCAGAGGTATGCCCACCATCTGTACCCATACCTCCCAAGCTCTTAGAGCAAGAAATGTTTGCAAAGCCATAAATAATGGGGTGACAAATGCCAAATAATAGGGACACTTTTCAAATATTGCTCCTACAAACTAATAAAGGTGATAGAATAACAGATTTTGCATTAGCATAGATAGTCTGAAAGGTATGACGTCTGCAACTCATAATGTCTGCCATAATTTTTTTACATCAACCCACATTGATTTGGCAATTATTTGCCAGAAAACACAGGTTTATGGGAAAATGGGCCAAAAATATGAGGCAAGAATCTGGACATTCTGTGGAAATATGTACAGTTGAGAGGTATGTCTGTACCACCCTGAAGGTTGCAGCCATGTTTGGCAAGGTGTAACCTGTGACAATAACTGAAACAGTGAAAAGAGGTCCCTAGACTGTAGGACAAGAAACATGTCACACAGTTCTGTACTGATTGCACAGAGCAATTATTGCACATCCAAAGCATCTTAATGTTATGAGAAATACTGTAAGCTAAGGTAATGTCACATATTGAAGGTGTCATAGTAGCAAACCAAGGGAAGTCCTGTGTGTTGCACTTGCCGTGGGCATGCTGTGTCCTGCCAACTGTCACATTACTATAAGTTGTGTCCCACACTCAACATTTCATAATGTCACAGACCTTGTGTGTTGCCTATGTGTATGCAATATGTACACATGTGAAGGCCCTGTGACTACCTGGTGCCCACAAGATAAGTGAATCTATTGAGGTTAAAGTAATGGCTAGGCTTCTGAGGGACCTACTGCCAGTACTCAACTAACCTCCTCTGTATGTACGAGCCTGTGGTACTACTAAACATCCAGGTGACATGTATGAAGGTAGCTGGCTGTGTCAAGGGGTATATATGCAAAGTCACACTGTCTCCCTGCAGTGTCCCTCACACACTGTTGCATGCATATACACCTGGTAAACATGTACATATACAGCTGTACCTTGGCTATTAAAAGGTCACTGTGTTTCCACTCTGCCATACTCATCGTTGGTAATGTCAGCAGGCTCACAGCCTGCAAACACACAGACACCTGGAACACAGAATACTGTATGTGAGACTATAGTCAGTCAGCAGTACTAACAGCAATAATGCATCATAGCTAGAAAGGTACATACACTTTGATGTGTACCCATAAAAATTGCCAGAAGACAGCACCTTACACAGCATTACATTACTACACTGTACTATATTCACTCTGTGCATCAGACCCATATTAGCATGTCTCTGCATTGATGGTATGCATAAGAGGTATGTGGCACAGTTATCATCAAATGCCAGGATGTGGTATGGATTTGCTAGAAGCCTAGACTTGGCCATACAGTTGACATCATGTGTGTGTGTGTGTGTGTGTGTGTGTGTGTGTGTGTGTGTGTGTGTGTGTGTGTGTGTGTGTGTGTGTGTCTGGAGGGGGTGGTGTTCGACTGGGCCATGCAGAGGAGCTGTGTGTGTGTCTGGTGGTGACCTGCCTGTGATAGAGATGTGTGAGTATTTACATGCACATAGTCAAGCTATGTGGTTGCCCTACACAGGGGTATGTGGGACAGCCATGGACCATACAGTTCACCGTCTCCGGCCATGGACACGGAAACTAATTCTGCCAGGAGTCTCACTGACACCACCAGGCCCAAGGCCAGATGCAGTACTACTCCTTGATGGTGACTGCTGTGTGGTGGATCCATGTCCCTGACAGGTCCAGCCAGGACCATGTACCCATGGCCTGCTCCATTGTGGAGTGGGCAGCACCCTTCCTTCGGTAGTGCTTGTGGTATTTCTACTATGGGAGTGTGAATGTGCCTGACCATGTGAACTGTCAGCTGATCTCGTTGCTAACCTATGTCCATGTGGCCGACACCCTACTCCTACCACATGCTCAAGCACAGACATTGCATGGTTGAGCAATGATAATGTCTGACCACACTGTCTATCAATGACATCAGCATAATAATGTATGGCATCACCAAGGCTGTGGGGTTATCACGCATGGCAGACAGTGTTGCATTCATGACCCCGAGCATCTGTTTGGTGTTGCATTCAGAACATGCCTGTGCCTCCATGACAAACCAAAACATGCGTCGGGTGACACCTGCTGTGAAACTTGCAGCAGGGGCTTGATGGGTAGCAGTCCACCTTTGAGCACCCCTGTTCATCTGCCTGTGTGGAACCTCACCTGCTATCTGGCTATGGCTAGTGTCTAAACTCAACCTTGCCATAGTCACCACACTAGCCTTTTCCATGCCACCACCCTCCAACTGACCATTACCTGTGGCTGATGGGGACTGGGTATGTGTGGGCATACTGACTGTGTATGGTGACATTATGGGATAAAGTAGGATATTAACCAATGGCACAGATTCTGCCCCTAACAACCCCACCTGTGCCTCACTATGATCACCACCATCATGAGAGTCCACAAAGACACTGACATCAGGTTGTGAGGGGGAGAGACACCAAACTCCATGTTCACCTGTAAGGAGTAGACAACATATGTAAATTAATTCCTGCACTATAATGTTTGCTGATATATACACACACACACACACACACACACACACACACACACACACACACACACACACACACACACACATGCACACACATGCACACACACACACACACACACACACACACACACACACACACACACACACACACACACATACACACACACATGCACACATTCGTGCAGATGCACACACATGCATACACACACACACACACACACACATGCGCGTGCACACACGTACACACACACGCACACACACACACACACACACACACATGCGCGCGCACGCATGCACACAGACACATACAGTTGCGATGGCACAAAGGCATTATACAGGCCACACAATTTCTGAATGATAACATGCATAACAGACACTCTGTGGACAGGCCCTCAACAACATGCAGGGCAGCTATATCCACGTAATGTTGCTACTAATATACACCCCTAAGATACGTAAGGAGTGGTAGTAGGTGATGGACCTTCACCCAACACCCACTGCACCCATGTACACAATACTGATGTACCCTTGTATAGCATAGTGGCAACACCTACAGAAATGTTACAGCTCCTGCGAACAGGCTCCTGTGATGACTACTGTGATGCACTGCAGTAACCCCACCACAAGTGAACATGCACATATTGCAATATGGCTAAGAGTAACAGTTGTGTGCATGGAAAAATGCATGTCCTTAACATGCCTAAGGTATTGTTGACCACAACAAGACATTTCCATACTCACCGGCTTCAGGCTGCTGTTTCCCAGACAGACCAGAGGGACCTATGTAGTTGTGGGGCAGAGGTATTGTCAGCACACTGACATGTGGCATTGGTACAGGATAAATGATGCATCTCTGTACAGTACAAGCTCTGATACTACGCAATTTGCTGTCATTCACTACAGATGTGTACTTGTGTGCATTACAAATCCCCACCCACAAATGCAGTTTTACCTGACATATGTGTCTAAATACTCCAAGGATGCCAGTATGAATGATACAGTACTGAAGTGTGGTCCACTGGGGCCTTACTTGGATGCTCCTCACCTATTGTCTGGGTGCCACCCACCTCCACGACATAGGTGTGTATGGTTTCCTTGGGTGTGGTGGCTGCCCCAAGGTTGGCAATGAACTCCTCTGTTGGTGTCAGTGGGGCCTGTGTAACAGGACCCCCACCTGTGCCTGTATAGTCCCTGGTCACAGCAGCAGCCCTTTGCCGGGCATGGTGGATAAGGTCAGTGGCCCTGTGCCTGACCTGTTCATAGGTTCGCCCATGCTGACCCAGATTGTTCACAGTTGCCAGTAGTTCAGTCCACAGGGCGGTCTGTTCTTGCAGCTGCTGTCTGCTCCCATTAAACAGGACTGTGTACATCTTACATCATCAGGTATTGCTGCAGTCTCAGTGTCAGAAAAGGCTGAGTGGTGCTGTTGAGGCATTCCACCTGAAAGACATGAACAGAAAAATACATCACAGGACCTCATACATTGGACACCATTATGTACAAATCCTGCACACCCACATTTGCTAGCACTATCCACCACTAACACCCACATCATACCCCTGCCATCCATCAGCACAGTATGTATGTGGGTAGTTTCACCATACTGGCATTACAGCATGTATTGCACTCCTGATCCTGATGTTTCATGTTTCCTCTAATGAGAACCTTTAATGTGCATAATCCTCCATTCATCATTCACATCAGACGGCACATATAGCAGCTGGGAACATCACATAAGTTCCCTACCAGAGTGTACCAGACCATCAGGCATCTACTGTACACCTATATGGTTTGAGGCCAACCCTCTACCCAGTCTTATACATACCCCTCAAGAGTTACCTTACTCTGGCATGCCAGGCAATCACACACTCCACATTGCTGGGATTGCTGCACAAGTGCAAGTCATGCTCCACTCTGTTAGCATGCACACATGCACGCACATGCACAGACACACACACACACACACACACACACACACACACACACACACACACACACACACACACACATGTTTGGCTCAAATTTTTGTTTTGTTCATCATAAAATTCATGGTTTTCTGCAAAGCAATTGGATGATCTCCGGATTGAAGTTACTAAATAATGGCATATGTTTGAGTTTCAGACTTCTTATCCTTCAGAAAATGCATGCTAAAACAAACCCAGTTACTCTATTAACTTTCTAACTATTCCTACATGGAGTTTATTGAATCCTGGCCATATTATTTCATTCATGGTAAAAAATAGCTTATTCCATTTTTGTATGAGTTCTTTGATATTATCCAAAATGTCTTTATAGTTTAGGTGCATTGTTGTATCTATGTCACTTGTAATTTTAACTCCTAAGCATTTGATTGTATCATTTCTAGATAGATATGTATATTTTTTATTTAATGATTCTTTGTTCATATTTATTAGTAACATATCAATTTTATTTTCATTAAATAATAGTCCAGAAATCTTCTTAAACTGTTTTGTTGCTTTCCATAGTTCTTTTAGTGTGTTATTGTCTTCTTTTAAAGTCAATAAAATGTCTGCAAATAGTTGAATCTTTAACTCAAGGTCAGTATCTAGTTGAATTCCTTGAATGTTTGGGTTTGCACATATGAAATTTGCTAATGGTTCTATTACTAATGTGAATAACAAAGGAGAAAGTGGACAACCCTGTTTTGTACCTTTTGTAATGGTAATAGGCTTTGACAAACAGGATGCTATCTTTATGTACACTGAAGATTTATCATAAAGAGACCTTATTAGTGAGGTAACATTTTTTGAAAATCCATACTCCACCAGTGCAAGCCACAGGTAATCCCAATTCATGGAATTGAATGCACTGTTAATATTTAAGGAAATTACATTCATTTTATTTTTTGTTTTGTTTATGAAATCAATAAGGGGCAAAATTCTCTTTATATTGTGATATGTATTTCTGTTTTTAATAAATCCTGTTTGATTGTTCTCTATACAAAATGGCAATATATGTTTTATTCTGTTTGCATGAACTGTCATAAATATTTTATAATCTATATTTAATAAACTTATGGGTCTATATGAGGTACACTCATCAGGTTTTCTATTTTGTTTCAAAATTGGTGATACTTGAGTGTACTTCCAAGAAGGAGGGGATTTATTACCTTCTTTAACTGATGTGAACACACAGTAATAGATTTAATGCATTATTAGATAGTAGTTTAAACATCATATTATCATTACATGGGGCTTTGTTTAATTTTAGTTTCTTGATTTACACTTTAATTTCTGTCATAGTTATATCTTTATTTATTATTTCTGTGTTCGTCTGATAGTCTTAGTCTTATGTTTTCTTTAAGGAATTTTCTAAGTGCTTCACTTGATTCTACTTTATTTTCATGACTATTAAGTTTATTAAAATACACTCTAAAAGCTTCTAGAATTCCTTCTAAGTTTGATACTTTTCTTTTTAGTCTATATTGTATATTTCTTTTGTTTGATTTGCCTCTATCATTCTTATCATCCTGTTAGCTATTTTCCTTTGATTATTTGGATTCATAGAGTAAGCACATGGTTTGACCTTCTCTAGATTAATCGTTGTTTTATGGCTCAATATCTCTAAGTATTTTTTGTTGAAGTCTTCTAATTCTTTTTTGCCTTTATAAATATCTAATTTCATTTTGTCTATTTTAGTTTGTAGTTCTGCCAGTTCTTTATTCCAATGATTTTGTTTGTTTTTATACCAGGCTACTGTCTTCCCACATAAATATGCTTTCATTGCATCATACACACACACACACACACACACACATATATATATATATATATATATATATATATATATATATATATATATATATATGTCTACTACATCATCTGTGAGGTTTAAATATGTGCATTTCTGCAGTGCAGTATTGTTTAAACTCTTTAAGGTTTGCTATATAGGCTGGAATTCTTATGATTGTAAGTTTTCTCTTAAACTTAAAATTTATTTAAAAGTTATTGCATTATGTTCTGAGAAGGGGCAGGTGATTGTTTTGACTTTGCTTATTTTTGTGGTAAGATCTTTTGTTATGGGCACTCTATCTATTCTCGAAAAGGTGTTATGTCTATGTGAGTAATGTGTGAATATCAATGAATCTTGTTCAGCATATGTGTTAATGTCCATATGAGTCAGTAAACTCTGTAAATAATTTTGATAGTGGAGATTTCTTGTGTGTGATTTTAGCATTTGTGTACTCTTCCTTCATTATACAATTAAAATCTCCTGAAATTATTGTATTATCCTTGGAATGTAGTATTATGTTCTCTAAATGTTGTTTGGCTGCCCTGACACCCAGTTCTGATATCCAGTAGTTGTTTACCAGGGTATAAGCCAAACCATTTATTAATATTGACACTAAACAAAACATTCCTGAGTTATCATTGACTGTATTTATGACCTTGGGCATCAAGGTAGTCTTTCTCCATATTATTGCTAGACCTCTTCAATTTTTATCATATTCTGAACTTGCTAGTAATGTGTAATTATGCATATTAATCTTATTAATGTCTTGCTGTATAAGATATATTTCTTGTAAAATTACTACTTGCGCTTTACATAGCTTAAGATATCTCTGTAAGCTTTCCATTTACAGCTGTTATTTAAGCCACTGACATTGATAGAAATGCATTTCACAGTTGGACTAACTATACCTTTCTATTCAACCATTGTCCTGTTTTTGTGTTTGTACATAACCTTGTATGTGTACTGAAAACTTTTTACCGTTCATTTCATATAAGTTATAAATATACTGCATAGACATCCATTTAAAAGGTACAAATAAAAACTGTCTGCATAAAAAGTGGTTTATGAACTGACCGATATCGCCAACATCCTGACAGACAGGTTCAGTGCAAACTTCACCCCCCTCTCACCCTTAAAAGGGCCCATAACCATATCAAAAGAATGTAGTGCCCCTGAAATCACAGACACTCAGGTTAAAACAGCCCTCTCCAAAGCCAAAAACACAGGATCAATGGGACTGGATGGTGTCCCAGGCTGCGTCCTACATGAGTTCAAAGATGAACTAACCCCTCACCTAAACACACTGTTCAAACTCAGCCTCTCCACAGGCTACATGCCCATAGAGTGGTGCACATCAACAGTTATTATGCTCCACAAAGGTGGAGCCACAACAGACCCTGGGAACTATCACCCTATATGCCTGACTAGCTTGGTCTGCAAGGCTATGGAGTGCATCATCATGGATCTCATTAACAGAGACATTGGGAACCTCCAAACACTGGACCCTACCCAGTTCGGCTTTGTTAAGGGCAGATCATGCCTCCTAAATCTGGTGGACTTCTTTGATACAGTTACTAAGGGTATAGACAAGGGAAAGGTGGTCCACACAGCCTACCTATACCTCGCAAAGGCCTTCAACACCATTCCCCATTGTGGTATTACAGACAAGCTCACCAGACTGAACATAAACCCCTACATCACAAGATGGGTTGCCAATTGGGTCACAGACAGAACCCACATGGTAAGAGTTGCGGGAGCTAGGTCTGACTCTAAACTAGTTACAACTAGCATTCACCAGGGCTCAGTCCTAGGACCCTTCCTGTTCAGCATATACTTCTCAGAGGTAGAGGCAAGCACAGGAGGTCTATGGCAGACCAGGTTCACAGACAACTGTAAACCAGGGGCTATAATTGACTCTCCGACTGACTCAGACATCCTCCAAAAGGGTCTCACTGAGACAGATACCTGATGTCAAAACCATGGCCTCAAGCTAAATGCCAAAAGGTGCATAGTCATCCCCTTTGGAAAAAACAAAGTACCCACAAACTACCACATAGGTGGCAGCACCCTAAATACGGAAGACGTAATAAGGGATCTGGGGACCCAAGTAGATAGTAATCTCTCCTTTGATAATCACATTGCCAAAGTGGTTAGAAAATCCCTCTATGTGGCCCACCTAATCACAAAAGGGTTTGCATCGACATCAAAAGAGGTCATTGTGCCCCTCTAAGAATCACTCATCAGACTCATCATAGAGTACAACGCCCCATTTGGGATGTACCTTACAAGACACCTGCAACAGCTGGAAAGACCACAGAAGTACCTCACCAAGAGGATCACTGGCCTCAAACAGATGACCTATGCAGCTTGACTAAAGAAGGTCCAGCTGTACTTGGTTGCATACTGCCTACTCAAAGGTGATCTATGCCTGACATACAAGGCCATGTCGAACCCAGAATTGATGGACATGCTCTACCTAAAGAAAACCATATCCCCTCAAGCCACATGCTCTAAGGATCTAAACCTCACCACAACAATAAATAGGACATGCTGGAGGGATAGATTCCTGTCCCAGAGACTTCCTATGCTCTGGTACAAGATTCCAATCTACATTAGGTAGAGCTCCTCACTAACACTCTTCAAAAGAAACCTTGATGAGTGGATGGGAAATAGAAAGTTTACCCCGGGGATCACTTCAATGGCTCTGCTGGACAGATGCACAGGGAACTAATTTAAGGGGGTGGCGGAAGCCAACACATTTCCGGCTAGGCTTATATTGGGCAGATAGCCTAGTACCTACCTAAGAACCTATGAACCTATAAACAACCAATCATTCCCTTCATAGGAGGAAACATCCCATCCTTGAATAGGTTTACAATTCAAGTGACCCCTCTTATCCCTATTCAGCATCTTCCCTCAGCTTTCCCAACAAATATAACTAAAAGCGCCAAATTATTATTGCTTGTGAGCTATCAAACTTCAACTATTGAACTGTATAATATTCAATTAAACACTGTTACAGAGATTGTTATATGATATCACTGTCCGTAGTTAAATAAAATAGTGTAACTAACTTTAAATACAACATTATTCTAGTGTATATATCTTATATTTTATTTCACTTTATTATTTAATGTCCTTCAACCAACATCTGTTTTCAGTGTAACATTTATCTATTGTATAGTGTCAACTTTTTATTTAGACAGCACTTTATTATCAATGCATTTCTTGCGCCATTTATTACCATCGTATACATATATATTCTTTTGCCCATATATATATATATATATATATATATTTCTAAATAACCATTTTATTTTTAGTGTTTCTTTATGCCAGATTTAATATACAACTAAGATGACTGTTAGTATTTGTTGCAAACCCTATGTGTACACAGTCCAAGTAGGTTCATATTTCCTACTGTTAAGACAACAGAGCCTTATGAAACTTCATTTGTTTCAACATCCAGTTAGGTTAATGAAAACATTGTTATTGTTATAAACTGTAGATTTTAATATATAGTAACATTTTGGCTTCTAATGTAATCTGCTGTAATATATTAAACATATTAGTATTGCTATATGTCTTATTTAATAAGTAATGTCTTTCAGTTTTTCCCTGTTAGTGGTCGCCACAGTGGAACTCCGGTCCGCTAATGATTGACAGTGGATTTTTATGTTGCCGAGTTGCCAGCCCGATGTCCAACCTTCAAAGAAGGCACACCCATTCACGCACGCACCTACCTGCATGTCTTTAATGTCACTTGACCGTGGGGAGGAGATGCAGACTCCACACAGAAGGCACTCCAGCCAAGAATCGAATAGGAGAACCTCTTGCTGTGAGGTGACAACGCTAACCGCTGCACCACTGCGGCCTAACTGAACTTAATCTATTCAGCTTCATAGTTAATGACTAACTGTGGACTGACATCAGACTTGTTTGTGTTTATCACATATGAGTGTCATTTCTTATTTACCATTCTTAAATATGCTGATTCGTATAATGCTCTCATGGCATTTTTATTCTACTATACTAGTTCTTTATTACATCTGGTTCAGCTTCTTACTGACTAAATTTCTGTAGATATATATTTATTGGTTTCTTAGCCGTTAAATTATTATTACGTTTGTTGTTATAAGTAGTCATACTTTCTTTCATAGCTATGTGTCCTAGTATGCATGCATACTATGAGTTTGCATTAACTGTTTACATCAATTGCTTTTATCTTGTTCATGATGTCTTTTCTTTGCATATATTGTAGTACTTTTGTGGTAATTTCTTTTATTTCCTTTTAGAATTATTAAATATGTGCTATGTATATGTACATACTCAATAATACTTTGAAGCAGTTGTATTTTGGTGAAAATATGTACTTGTCACTTTAAGAGCCTTTTTGTTTAAGTTAAGCCTCATACTGCTTTGCTTCAAGTGCTAGTAACTCTCTGTGATCAAGTACTTTCGTTTTTGGCCATTTAAGAATATGCAAATGACTCTAATGGACTCTGACATTTTTTTTTTTATTGTAATACCTCAACATGGATTAAAAACATATTTTACCAGCTCGTGGCTTTGGCGGGAAAGCCGAGAACTGTAAGTGAAGCTTTTAGAGTTCTAGAATAGGCCATGAACTTAGAGAGCAGTTTTTTACTTTCAGTTTCTTCTAATTCAATTAAAATGACTACCAACACCCACTGCACCACAGAAAAGTGGTGCAAACAACATTTTCAATATTAATAGCACTATTTTATCTGATAGCGCATAGTTTACAATGGAACAAATCATAAACATTTGTTTTTTAAAGTTATATTATTTTGTATTTCCTAGACCATTCACACTAGAGTCAAAAGCAGTATAACATTGTGTTAGCAAACTATTAAAGCTTGAAAGCATGTATGGTAATTCCATATTTCATATGTTAAGACATGGCAAGTTAGTACTACTTGTTCTAGATATTAAAGCAATTCTTTGATATCTGTCTTATTTTATATGTTTAATATTGCATTAGTATAAATAATAAAAGGCATTTACCTTACATTCATACCAGAGATAAAAATCAGTATAGCTTTGTGTTATTAAACTATTAAAGCCTGAAAACATGTATGGCAAGTCTATTTTTCATATGTTAAGACATAGCAAGTTAGTAATACTTGATCTGGTTATTAAAGCAGTTCTTCGATATTTGTCTTATTTTAGATGTTTAATACCACATTAGTATAAATAATAAAAGGCATTTTCCTTGTCATTCATACCATAGTCAGAAGCAGTATAGCATAGTGTTATTAAACTATTAAAACCTAAAAGCATGTATGGTGATTTCAGTTTTCATATGTTTAGACATAGCAAGTTAGTAATACTTGTTCTACGTATTAAAGCAGTTCTTTGATATTTGTCTTATTTTAGATGTTTAATACTCAGAGCATCCAAGTGCTCCGGATTATGCGGAACGCACTGCATTTAATGAAGAGCGAAGCCACTGTTCCGCTGTTCCGCATTGAACAGCTGTGGCTCCGCTACAAGGCTTTTGATTGGTTTGTGTACCGCAATTACTGCCAATTGGCATTGCGGTATACAAACCAATGCATAGCTCTGCTGTGCTGCTATCCACGTTGGCTGTGCTCTGCAGTTTTTAATTTTGATTGGCTCGTAGACCGCATTTACGGCCAATCGCAAACTCGGTCTACGAGTCAATCAAGTAGAGAATATGCGGAGAACGGGAGCCAATGAGAGCTCCCAACTGGAGACCAATCGTGTTCCTGCAAGCCTTTTCACGCCAAATTAATGGCTTGAAAAAGGCTTCCAGGAATCGGGGGGGAATTTTACTTTTTTGTGTTCCATCTTGATCGTTGGAGAACTTGGAGTCAATACTAGGCCGGATTAAGAAGGAAGGAGCAGTGCCAGTTGCAGAGAATCCAGATCGAAGACATTTCATCAGGGGAGAAGAAGACGGGAGTTGGAGCCTGCCCAGTGCCTGCCAGGAGAGGTGACTGACTTGGTCGGCGAGAGAAGTCTGTTTGTAGCTGTCTGGTGGTCACATAACACAGGTTAGTCAAGCAAGCAGCATATAATACAACCATGAGGTGAGCTCAGCTGAGCTGTATTCAAACTAAGTGATGTTTTACAGAAAGGTAATAAGAATCTGCAATGTGTGATGTGTCAGAGGACAATCTAGCCAAAGTAAATAGGGGACATTAAACAGAAATCAACAGCGACACAAATGCTACTATAATAGAAACTCCAAGATGTTTAGAATTTCAGATGGAGCTAGAGCAGACAATGCCTTATAGCAGCTGCTTCCTCTGAGTAAATTATAATCATAGAGTATAAATTGTATAATGGCAGTTCTTGCAGTTGTACTGAACAGTTCAAGTTTTCAAACCTTTTGATTTTTCCAGCAAGGAATCATTGCTTCTTTTCAAGCTATTTAAGGTGGCTTGTTTGAAGGCTACAAAAAGCAGCACTGTTTTCAATAATGGGTTGTATCAGTTAAAAGAAGCTCCATATCTGTCATTAATATCTTCAGAAGGTATGGAAGTCGCTTTTGCTGTGTAAGAGGCATCCTGCTGTACAGTAGTACTTCTAAGAATAATCTTTCTTGAAAGAGTGTAGAATTACACAACTCTTTATCCATATGATTGGTGCACACATTCTCAATTCCAGTTAAAAAATTACTTGTGCGCCTGCATGTTATATCTACTTACTAGTATTTCCTAAGCTTGTTAAGTCATCGAATATAAATGTAATGCAAGTTTTTGCTTGGACATTTGATGTTATATTACCTATGACTTGTGACATTTTGGATTTACTGTAAAAGTTTATAGTTATAGAATCTGTCCTAAATTAAGTTTAGCAATCAAAAAGAGATTGTCCTGTAGTGCACATTTCCTGCAATTTAGAAATTAGTTTCTATGATTTAAGACATGCACATAAAAACATTTTATCTCATATGATATTTTGTCAATGTGTATGTGTGTATGTGTGCACGTCGTTGATTGTGTGTGTGTGTGTGTGTGTGTGTGTGTGTGTGTGTGTGTGTGTGTGTGTGTGTGTGTGTGTGTGTGTGCATGTGTGTGTGCACCCGCACATGTTTGTAGGAGTGTGTTTATGTGTGAGGGGTATATACCCAAGAATCAAGTGTAAAAAAAATCTTCCAACTGGCCTTCATACCAGGCTTGAAGGTGCTTTAGCTTGTTGAAAGGGATAGAACATATCCAGATTATAGGAGGTTTAGTTTCTACAAAATGAAGCTGGTCCGATAAAGGTCAGTTTTTGATTTTACACCTTTTTAATAAGTACAAAAGATTTTCAGAAACACAGACTGTCTCTTCTACTGTGAGTTATATGGCAATGATGAATAATGTATAAAATGTAGCTTTTTGGGATAAATTTGACATCTGTATCATTTAGTTTAAATATGAGCTAAAAGCATGCAATGGTTGTATACAGTATCATGCCAAAGTGTTTTAGAGAGCTAGAGTAAAGGTGTGAAGCTACATTTAAGGTCAAGAAAATAAATAAATGTTACTCCAGACTCCAGAGGACTGTTAATGTATAAACTTGTATCTGGCATGCAGTATTTTACAGCAGAAAGCTGGTATGCAACAAAACATTCTCTTTTGTACTCACATCTCATATTGTTGCCTCCAGCCTCCTACCAAATAGTCAAGAAATCCCTACTCCTCCAAATTTAGACTTAAGATCATAGGGGGTTACTAGGCTAATGGCTCTGGGGCCCTTATAAGTCTAGCCAATAGTTTATTCCCAAAAAAGAAACCTCAGTCAGCACCTGTCAACCCTGTCAGTGAGGGACAAAGGTGGAACCCCTGGGACAAATTTGTGGTTTCCCATCCATTCATCAAGGCTGCACTTGAAGAGGGTCAGCGAGATACTCTGTTTGACATGTATGGGAAGTCTGTTCCAGAGATGGGGCAGCCTCTGCGAGAAACATGTCTCTTCAGCAGGTTTTGTTGATGTTGCATATTAGATTTAGCACTATCAAGCAGGTAATGCACCAGGAGTTAGACTTATGGATATGGAGCATCTCTAGTAGGGCAGGGTCTGATATTGCCTTGTAGGTGAGACACATATCACCTCTGAGCAATCTGTATGATACTGAGTAAAATGATAGTGATTTGAGTCTTTCCGCATAGGACAGGTGTTGGAGGCCCTGGATTCTCTTTGTGAGGTATTTCTGTGGCCTGTCCAGTTGGTGCAGGTGTTTGGAGAAGTACATACCAAACGGGGCATTATACTCAATTATAAGTCTAATGAGGTAGGAGTACAGAGAGGTAATAACCTCCTTTTTTTCTGGATGCAATCCCTTTACTTATGAGATGAACCAAGTAAAAGGCTTTTCTGACAGCCACATGATGGTCGAATGTGAGATTGTTGTCAACCTGAGTACCCAGGTCTCTCACCACAGGTTCTGTTCTTAGGGGGTTGCTGTTGACGTGGTAATCATTAGGGGCCATGTTTTTGCCAAATAGTATGGTAATATTTTTTTTGTTTTTAACTTAAGGCCATGACTTTGGCACCAGCTATTTGTAGCTGTGAGACCCTCTTGCAGTATGTTAACATCATTTTGGGAGTCAGTAACAGCACTCAATTTACAGTCATCCACAAACTTGGTCAGCCACAGGCCCATTGCCTTTGCCTGGACCACTGAGAAATAGATGCCAAACAGTAGGGGTCCCAGAACAGATCCCTGGGGGACACCACTAGTGACAGGTCTGCTGTCTGAGGTGATTGTACCTATTTTGACCTTGTGGGTCCTATCCAGAGCATCCAAGTGCTTCGGATTATGCGGAAAGCACTGCATTTAATGAAGATCGAAGCCACTGTTCCGCATTGAACAGCTGTGGCTCCGCTACAAGGCTTTTGATTGGTTTGTGTACCGCAATTACTGCCAATTGGCATTGCGGTATACAAACCAATGCATAGCTCTGCTGCTATCCACGTTGGCTGTGCTCTGTAGTTTTTGATTGGCTCGTAGACCGCATTTACGGCCAATCGTGAACTCTGTCTATGAGCCAATCAAGTAGAGAATCTGAGGAGGACGGGAGTCAATGAGAGCTCCCAAATAGAGGCCAATCATGTTCCTGGAAGCCTTTTCGCACCAAAATGATGGCTTGAAAAAGGCTTCCAGGAATCACAAATTTTACTTTTTTGTGTTCGATCGTTGGAGTTTCAATTTCAACACTAGGCTGGAAGAAGGAAGGAGCGGTGCCAGTTGCAGTCCAGATCGAAGACATCAGGGGAGAAGAAGACGGGAGTCAGTGGAAGTTAGCCTGCCTGCCAGGAGAGGTGACTCGGCGAGAGAAGTCTGTTTGCAGTGTTATACAAGGGCTGAGATTTTTCTTTCTGCTGTGCTGCTGGACAACCAGGATTTTCGACTTTGTGTATTTGGATTGTATTGAGTTGAGGAGCTCAGCTGAAGTGATAGACAGAGCAGAGGTAAGTGTTTTAGGCTGTAATAGTTGCAAACATTTCCCTTATGCTAGCACAGACCCTGTGATTTTAGCAACTTTTAGTGTGTAAGCAATATTTAGTCTGTATTTGTGCTGCTTGTCCCACAGATCCTGTTCTAGCAACTTTTCTAAGTTTAAAACAACAATATTAAAGTGTCTGTTTCTGCTGCTTGTCCCTAATGTCTGTTATATATATATATATATATTTTTTTTGGGGGGGGGCTGTATGCCATGACAGGTCCTTGTTCTAGCAACTTTCTAGGTTTATTAAGAGCAGTTTTTAAAGTGTTTGTATGTTTCTGTTGCTTGTCACCCTAGGATGTCTCTGAAAGTAATTGCCCTTTCTAGGTTTATAAGAGCAATATTTTAAAATGTTTGCATGTTTCTGCTGCTTGTCCACTAGTACGTCTCAAAGTAATTGCCTTTTTTTTTTGGAGAAACTGTATGCAAAGACAGGTCTGCTGCTTGTCCCCAATGTCTATTTTATATATTTTTCTTGCGGGGGGGGGGACTGTATGCAATGACAGGTCCTTGTAGCAACTTTTTAGGTTTATTAAGAGCAGTTTTTAAAGTGTTTGTATGTTTTTGCTGCTTGTCACCCTCGTACGTCTCTGAAACTAATTGACTTTGTTTTTGGATAAAGATAGGTGGGCAAGTGAGCACCAGAGGATTGAAAGTGTCATTGGGGCAAGGAAGTGAAGCATGCAAGCCTTTATAGTAAACAAAAGGAGCAGAGATGAGCAAGAGAAGAGGGTGCAAAGTCAGGAAACTTCCAGTGATATGGGTAGGTTATGGCCCTATTGTCTTATATCTTTGCTATTGAGGACATCTTGTAATTTTCCTTTCTGCACTTAGTCCCATTTGTTTCATTGTCTAACACCACTGGTTTGCAAACCTGCTAGGTATAGACTACCCAGACTGCAGTGAGGACAGGGATGTAGATACAGCTCACACCCCAAAGAAGAGAAGATACACAATTTTTTAGCCAAGCTGGGCAAGTGCCTTTGACTGGCTTTCTATGAGTAGGCGCGGAGTGAAATTTGCCTTCTGCAAGACTTGTAACACGGATTTCACAATCCATCATGGGGGCCGACATGACCTGCAACGACATGCTAACAGTGAGAAACACAGGCAGAATTGCAAGCATGCAGCTGGAAGATCTATGGTGGATTTCTTTGGACCACAGAGTTTAGCAAGTACAAAGGTGGTTGAGGCAGAGGTTGGTTTTGTGTCTCTCCTTGCTAAACACAACTTATCATTTGCAGCAGGAGAACACATCCTGAAATTTATGAAGAAGTGTGGAGAGGATCAAGATGTTCTCCGTAAAATGACATGTGGAGCGACAAAGGCAGCATGCATTGCACGGGATGTGCTGGGGCCTCATTACCAGAATGATGCTGCAGCAGCCTGCCAGAAATCACCATTCTGTGTGTATATGGACCAAAGCACAGACATGGGAGATGTCAAACTGTTAGTCATCCTTGTTGGTTACCTTGATGAAAAGGCAAGCAAAAATGTGACAAGGTTCCTTGATATGCCAGAATGTGTGTCCGGAACTGGACAAGCAATGTTTGATTCTTTAATGTCCAGCCTGACAAAATTTAACATTCCAGTTTCCAATATTGTGGGCTTTTCTTCAGACAATGCTGCCTCAATGATTGGAAAACACAATTCTGTGCTGTCTCGTTTAAAGGAGGTGAAGCCCACAATTGTAAACTTGGGGTGTCTCTGCCACTTGGCAAATCTCTGTAGTAAGGCTGCTGTAAAAGCACTACATTCACCAGTTGAAGAACTTGTATCAGATCTGTATTGCCATTTCAGTTCCAGTGCACAAAGACAACAAAAACTTCAGGAATTTGCTTTGTTCACAGATACTGACCCCCTCAAGATCATTAGGCATGCACCTACTAGATGGCTCAGTCTTGGTAAGGTTATTAACAGAACCCTGGACATGTGGCCAGCTCTAAATTCATATTTTCTGTCTGCAGAGCCAAGGTCTGCTAAGATTGACTTAATTTCTAAAAACTTGCAGAGTCATGAAGTGCATATGATTTTTATGTTCCTTAAGTATGCACTGGAACCCTTACTGGAGTTCAACATACAGCTTCAGAGCAGAGAAATTCAGCTGCTGACACTGCATGCCACTGTGCATAAACTCCTGCAGCAGTATGCTGGCAGACTCCTCAGACCTGCATCTGCTGTCAGACTAATCAAACACAGTGATGTGTCAGTGTTGACTGACAGTAGCTGTGTTCTACCAAATGGTGAACTTCGTATTGGCTATGAAGTCAAGCAGTACATGAACAGCCATGAGGAGGATATTGCTGGCACAGTCATTGAATTTAACTTTTATAAAAAAGTTGCAGCTTTTTATGCTGCAGTGCTGCAGAAAATGCTGAAAAAGTTTCCCATGCAGAATCACTTACTGAAAGACGCTGCATTACTTATTAATCCAGCCAAAAAATTGAACATTTCTTCAGGGCTTGTCAGAGATGTTGGCTTCCGTCTGGGTGTATGTGAAAATGATGTTGAGGCTGAACAACTAATCAATGAGTTCACCCAATATCAGATCGAGGACACTGGGAATCTGACAGGCCCAGTAGATGGGCCCCACTCATGTGTGTCACAGTACTGGGCACACCTTCTGAGGGACCTTTGCACTGAAGGGAAACTGCCACTCTTTAAGCAGCTGATGATGAGCCTACTTTGCTTGCCACACTCTAATGCACAAGCGGAAAGGGCATTTAGTATGGTGCAGAAAGTGAAAACTGAACTGCGCCAGTCTCTGAGTGTAAAAACACTGAACTCTTTGTTGGCAATTAAAATGAATGAAGAACTGGATGTCTGTGATATTAAGCTGCCAAAACCTGTTTTAGAGGCTGCCAAGAAAGCCACAGCAGCATACAATAAGTCTACATCAGACGTATGATAGGATGTTTAACTTGGTCTAAACTTTGTGTGAATTGCAATATGTCTGTTTACAAAAATAAAAATCACATTTACTACATTTTCTAAGTGCTGTTTCATTTACTTATGGTGTGGTTATGGTATTGCAGATTATCAAAGGTTTTTGGATCTGAGAAGTGTGGTATTGAATGTTACAGTTCTACCAAGCTCCATGGCAATGGCGCATTTTCGCGCAGTGCGAAAATAGGGTGTTCCACATTTTGACCATTTGTCACACATTGTTAGGGTCTGTTTTCCACATTGGCCACTTAAGAGATTGAGACCTATGTTAATACTGCATTAGTATAAATAATGAAAGGCATTTACCTTGTAAATGAGATTGTTGCCAAACAGTATATGTCACCCAGTTCATTTTTATATTCCATGGTGGTTTTGTTGTAAAATCCGGATCTATATAACTAGATAAACATTTGAATGAGTACTTCTACTCTAATATTTGTTTAAACATCTTTAGATTTTCGTCTTTATTTGTCTCTCAGCATCTACTTCTTGTCATTTGTTTTCCATTCATTTTTCTCAGTATGGCATTTCAAACCAAAAGAACTCTAATCAATTTCTTCTGTCTTGTCTAAGACTTTGTTAGTTGATAGATGAGTCACGGCTGTTTCTATGGAGTCACTGAAGAAGATTTTAATTCTTGCTGGAAAAAGCAGATATACTTTGAGTTGCCTTTTTTAAGTTCTTTTATTAGTGGTAATCACTCTTTTCTTTTGGCCATCACCCCAGATGAATAACTGGATTATGTGCTTTCCAAATTTGATCGAGTAATTAGACCAGGCAGTTTTTATTATAAGTTCTTTATCTTGAGATGAAAAGAGTTTGACTATGACTGACCTGGGGCTATTTGTTGTTTTGTTTGATGCTGAGACTGGCTTTAAGGATCTGTGAGCTCTCTCAATTCCATAGGAGAGAGACTCTGGAAACTTTAAAATGTCTGGAAGTCATGTATTAAGAAAGTTCACCATACTACTACCCTCAGTTCCTTCTGTTATACCATAAATCTGGACATTGTTGTGTCTGGATCTATTTTCTAGATCTTTAATGTTGTCAATAAGTGAAATATTTTGTCTATTTAGTGTGTCAGTATGTTTTTCATAGTCAGAAATTCTGTTTTATACATCAGTTAATGTTTCTACCATATTTCTATATTCAAGTTTTGTTGCTTTGTCAATTCCTGTAGTTGTTGGATTTGCTTTTTATTATTCTTTTCAAAAGTATCCAGTTTCTTGTTCATTTTATCAAATTTCAGTGACAAGTCCTACATTGTTAAAAATTATTGCAAATCCTTCTTCATTGTTTGGTCAGACATAGTATTTTTTGTGAACCTCGTATTTTCTGTGGTCCTGATGCTTTCTCTTCAGGTTTTTGACAGGAATATTTGTAGAAAATGCCATTTTTTTTATGTAGACTTCTTATACCATTAGTTGTGCTAGTCCAGCAAAGTTGAACTGTCCATGATCAATATTTTTTTAATTTTTCCTGTCAGAAATAGAGTTTAAGGACAGAGGTGAAGAAGGATGCTACCACTCAATTCACATGCTGGTCACAACTGAAAGTTAACAGTGGTACACAAAGTTACAGCAACACAGCAAAGTATATGACCAGAAATTACACAGCACAATGTATCTCTTATTCATTCACTGGTAAAGGCAAACTATTCTGTCTTATGCAAAACAGATGCAGTTTCAGTAGGTAGAGCAATACCCATAAGAGCTTTCACTGACTCCAAAGACTGACAATGCTCCATTTGAATTTAGGTGCTATTTAAATGTGTTTTGTGCCAATTGCCATAATAACTAAGCCCTAGAATATTGTAGAATTCTATTATTTCCTATTAGCATGGCAAATCCAGCTTGCTACATGTGCATAGCTGAATAGTAACAAATGCTCCTGAACCTGCAAGAATATCTGAGATATACCAAACATGAGTAATCTGAGTAATTTGAGGCTATTCCACTGTAGATGGCTACCCATGAGGTGCTCTGTTATCAACAGAGCAATGCTGGCCAAGAAAAAACTGGGCTTTATTTCTATGCTCAGCTGGACTATCAAGGAGGCCATGATTTTCATATATAGCTTGGATATGAAGCATGTCTGCAAGGCCCAAAGAAATCCTTTCCCATGCTAGATATCTAATGTGAAATCAATGTGCACCTTCTGCAGATGACTGGTATTTACAGTTTAAGCTTGCAGGTGATTCATAGTTATGATGACCTGCACTGATGGCTTCATCTGTATTTGGAGAAATCACTGGCGGGAGACTATTGGAATTTGTTATAGGAGTTTAAATAAGTAATGTGTTCCACACCATAACACCTACACTGTAGGCCTATGTAAAGAATCTATAGGTCTGTATCAAGTGTAGTGTATTAACTGTAGTAACCTAAGCAAATAAGACAGTGCTTATTAGTCAGCCCTTCATGTATGAACTGTGGATTTCATTAATTTGAAGAGAAATGGTCAAAGGTTGAGAAATATGTACATATGTATTACCTTAATGATGTATAACCCTATTTTTATTTATATTTTATTTCACCATATGGGTGAATACAGTGGTCTGATGACCCCTTTCAGGTATGATCTCAGACATCAGCCATTCAAATGGCAATGATAATGCATTTAAGAAGAAAACATAGTATACAAAATCACTGTGAGCCTCTTAATCATGCATTTAACAAACATGCACCTCTTTGTGACTGTCACATATCACTCTATATAGGTTCATAAGTAGCTACTAAACTTGCAGTCAAAGATTCACAGTTTGACAGACTGTTACTAGGCTAATGACCTGGGGGCCTTTCTAAGCCTAGCCAAGTTTTCCCCTCAAAAATCATGTCCTTTATCCAAATAGGACATTGAGGGCCAGGCATGTATAAGCTACCTTTGTCCATAAGCTACTTGGGTGCCAGGCTTGGTGTAAATTTCTTATTCCCCATCTACTTGTCTAAGTTGTGCTTAAAGTGGGTAATAGATGAACACAGCTTCACATGGCTGGGGAATCTGTTCCATAGGAGAGGCAGTCTATGGGACACATATCTGTCTGTCCATCATGTTGAG
Organism: Protopterus annectens; assembly: GCF_019279795.1. Taxonomy (NCBI): domain Eukaryota; kingdom Metazoa; phylum Chordata; order Ceratodontiformes; family Protopteridae; genus Protopterus; species Protopterus annectens. The sequence continues at coordinate 1,043,525,336 of NC_056729.1, forward strand.
TTTAAGTCACAGAAAAAATTCAGGTCCCTAGACCTTGTATTTCTTGTACTGTTTGATTTACAAATATGTAGGAGATTCATAAGTATGGGGTTTATGGATGCCTTATAGATGCCAAAAAAGAGCAGGCCTAGTACAGAGACTTGGGGGATTCCACTACTAACTGGCATCTTGGTGGAGTTGACCTTGCCTATTTTGACCTCCTCAATGAGCCAGTTGGTTATCCAGAGGGTGATAAAAGGGTTTATGCCTAAATTAGTGAGCTTTTCTATAATGTCTGAGTAGGATATTGTATAAAAAGCCTTGGCAAGGTTGAGTTAGGCTGTGAGCACAGTCTCAGCTTCATCCAATGCTCTGGTGACCGTCTTTAAAAAGTCCAAAAGATTTAATAGGTATTAACTTCTTTAATAAAGCCAAACTATGATGGGTCTAACATTTGAGGGTTACCTATATCTTCATTTATCATGTCCATGATGATTCTTTGCATAGCCTTACATATGAGGCTGGTAAGACTTATGGGCCTGTAGTTACCCAGATCTGGGGTTGGACCTTCTTTGTGCAGGGGAATGACTGTAGACGTCTTCCATTCCTTGGACACAAAACTTGACTGAAGGCTCCACTTGAAAAGTGATTCAATTGGACCACAGAGGCCATGTTTCATGCCATTTAGTAAACATCCCACGGTGATATTGGGGCCATTTGATGCAGTGCTTTTGGCCTTGGAAAGTGCATTACTAATCTGTTATCTAGTAATGGTTGGGGGAATTGTGTTATGTGGTATGGACTATGAAGTTGGGAGTGAGGGGAGAAATTTGAACTACACCTGTCAGTCAGAAGGTTAGCAATAGCCTCTGGTTCATTGTGGGTGATGCCATTTACAATAAGTTCTGAGCATTTTTGTGTATTTCCCCTGAGATTATGGGCATAGCTGTAGAAAGCTTTATAGATGTCATTTGCCTGAGAAGTTATATCTTCTTCAAATTTAGCCTTTGAATTATTAATTAACCCTCTTAGCTGCGTGTTTAGATTGGTCAGGGGGCTTTTAGTATGTATGTATGGTTTTGTTCCTCCTATGCTTGGCCAGGATTTTTTTTTCTTTTGTTGTATAACCAATTGATATTGTGATTCCACCAGGATGGCTTGTCTTTTGAGTTTGTCTTATTTTTAATATGAGTGGGTACAGCTCACTCTATATAGCTATCAATATGGCTATACAGAGATTTTGTAAATAGCTCAGTGTATTCTATGGTGTTTACTGGGTTTGGGGGTGTTTGGAATTTAGCCAAGGTGTTGCTTAGTAGAGACAAGTTAGCTTTGAAATAGTTCTTAAATGTTTTTGGTTTCACTGGATCCCCGGATTTACTATTTATTTCAAGTAATACTGCCTTATGGTCAGATCTGAGGAGTGAAGATATTATATTGGGTGAGGAAAATTGCCCCCCCCCATGTTTGTGAGTACAAGATCAAAGATGTTTGCACCCCTGATTGGAGAATGGACCAACTGTTCCAGGTTGTTGGTATTAACAAAGTTTAGGAATCGCTGGGCTTGTGCATTAGAAGTGGTGTAGGATTCCCAGTTTATAGAGGGGTAGTTGAGATCCCTCATGAATTTCATATTGGGTTGAAAGGTGAGGAACTCTAGTAAATTGAGACAGGTAGCGTGGGTTTCCTGGGACATAGGGGGGGCATATATGCTGCAAGGATATGGTGCAACACACTGTTTATGGTGAATTGCATATGTATGAGGTCCTGTGGATCATACACTTTAACTAGTCTGGATGTGAGATTAGTCTTACTATAGACTGAGACTCCTCCACCTTTAGTTCTCTCCTGTGCAGTAGCTAATCTGAAGGTGTGAAAGACATTATAACATTGCATTGCTGGGGTACTCTCAGCAACTTTAAACTACTTCTATGTTTCTACACCAATGTCTACACTGTCCAGGGAGAGGAAGGCATGTAGGGAGTGGAGTTTCTTGTTAAGACATCTAGTACTGAGCAGTACCACCTTCTGATAGTCCTTCACAGGTTCAGTTAAATCAGTAGGTGTATCAGTTTGGCATTGCCAAAAAAGAGACTATGAGGATGGAAAAGATCTTTGCCAATATCCGGAAGCCCAGAAGGGATAAGTGCAGATCATCCCTGATAAAGCAGTGTGGTCTGTCAACCATGTCTTTCCAGGCTGTCCGATATTGTACCTCCCAGACTGACACAGGAAGCTAAGCCAATTGTTAAAATCAATCATTTCCTGTCGGTAAAATGTCATCATCCTTGTAGAAGGTAGTAAGCTGTTCAGTGCTAGGCTCGCACTTGCCTGATACACATAAATAGCGAGCTTAATCATGTCTCACTTCATACAGTCAGGGGCGGTACATCTCAGGTCATTAACACCCACACAGATTATGACAGATTCTTAATGGTACCTGTGGTTCAATGACCTGAGTGCATGTGTCAGTTGGGTGATCCTAGCCATGGAAAGGTAGCTAACCATAACTCTATCCTTACTCAGTCTGGTGAGAGGGACATCGGTGTACTTCACTATAGAATCACCAATGACCAGGAAATTTGGCTGTGTGCTGATTTGCCTTAAGTGCTTAGCAGTGGTGGCACTGGAAACAGTGTTACTATGTGGGTGGTGTTTTAACTGAGTGTTTGTGTGATGGCTGTGGACCGTTCCTTTGATTGTACTGTGCAGGAGGCCTTAGTGTTTTAGGAAGGTTACCTGTAAGTGTCTCAACATGAGTAATCTTATGTGTGGGTCTTTACCCTGTGCAGTAGGCATAGTGCAAATGTTACTGATAACCTATATAGGATTAGTTTTGGTTGTATGATAGAGGTTTGCCTCCAGTGTTAAAGTGCATTTACACCACTTGCATATACTATCTGTTTTATTAAGAATAGGTGGGTTGTCAGTGTACATGAAGCAATTGCTACAGTGCCTCAAAGTACCCACATAAATTAGAATGGTGCCAGAGAAAGTCAGGAAGTGTATATACATAGCCACTGATCTACTAGGGAGGGACGAAGAAAACATAAGTACTGAACAAATCAATAAGACAAGCAACTTGATAAGTAATGCTCAGCTATGAGCAGACTTGCTCAAATTCCCAGTTACCCCCTAGAACTGCCTGGTTAAGGGACTTGCTCATGATCACACAGTAGGCAAATGAGGTTGAGGGAATCAACCCCTATACTAGAGGACCTATACCTCACATTCTTAATCATCTGTTCCAACTGCCAGACTATGATACTGACAAACATATTTTTTTTCATAACGTCTGGCATAACCCCTCTTGGGGCCAGTGATCCATCCTCAACACTGACACCTCTGGGGAATGTTCACATTCAGAGAAATAGATCCACTCCATATTTCCAGATGCAGCTCTCTACACCAAGTACAATTTCCCTTAAGAGCACACAGAGAATGCAGTCAGCCTGGGGTCTGGATTTCTTTAGATCTGTCTCCCTCCAGGGCCCCAATATGGCTCCCCAGTAGCGCAGCTACAGGGTTAAGTCCTCAGCTGAGTCTCCAAGCCAAGTCCTCCAGCACACTCTCTGTGAAACCAGTGCTTCATGTCCCTGCTCCAAGTAACTGACACACACACACACACACACACACACACACACACACACACACACACACACACACACACACACACACACACACACAGAAACACCTGGGAAAGGCTAGCATAGATTTACCTGCTGTGCCCCCTACTGCCCAGAGTATAAGGTAGTTATCACTGCCACCAGACACTTCACAATCAGCTACTCTGAGGCCCTTAATAAAGGGTGTCCAATTATACTATGTAATATTTATACTAATACAAATGGTAGTAGTTGACCAAGACAGCTAGGCCTTCAGAAGTGGTCCATACAGTGTCAACAAATAAATATAAGCATTCTCAAAGGTGAAATACTTTCTAAAAGGGACATCCACAATAAAAATTTTAAATATATTTAATAATAAATAATAAAAGAACATGAAAATACTGAATATATATTTACAGTAAACCACAGAGTTCATAGGTTAATAGGCAGGTACTAGGCTATCAGACCCAGGGCCTATATAAGCCTTGCCATAAAGATTCCCTGGCTCTAACCACCCAGATGTTTATTTACATGTGCCCCTGTCGAGCAGAGCCACAGAACTGATACCTGGAGTAAATTTTCTGTTCCCCATCCAGTTGTCCAGATTTTTCTTAAACAGGGCCAATGAGATGCTCTGTTTGACATGAATGGGCAGTTTGTTCCATAGTATGGGAAGTCTCTGGGACAGGAACCTATCCCTCCAGCAAGTTCTGTTTATTGTGGGGACAAGGTTTTGGTCTCTGGAACATGTGGCCCTCAGGGATTGGGATTTTTCTAAGTCTAGCATGTCCAACAGTTCTGGGTTTCACATGGCTTTGTATGTTAGGCAGAGATCACCTCTGAGTAGGTCATATGCGATAGAGTAGAGCTGGAGTTTCTTAAGGCAGTCTGCATAGGCATCTGTTTTAAGGCTGGTGATCCCTTTGTGAGGTATTTCTGCAGTCTTTCCAGTTGCTGCAAATGTCTTGTGAGGTACATCCCAAACAGGCATTGTACTCTATAATAGGTCTAATGAGGGCTGAGTAGAGGCAGGAATGACCTCTTTTTTTCTGGATAAGAAACCTTTTGTGATGAGGTGTGCCACATAGAAGGGCTTCCTGACCACTGTGGCTATGTGGTTGTCAAAGGAGATACTGCTGTCAGCCTGTGTCCCTAGGTCTAATATCACACTTTTGGTATTGAGTGGACTACCACCTATGTGTTAGTTTGTTGGCACAGGGTTTTTCCCAAAGGGGATAACTATGCATTTTTTGCAGTTGAGCTTAAGGCCCTGGTTTTGACACCAGGCCTCTGTCTCAGCAAGGCCCTTTTGTAGAATGGTCACATCCTTAGGGGATTCAGTAATGGCCCCCAGTTTGCAATCATCTGCAAACTTTCTTAGCCATAAGCCCTCTGTGTTGGCTTGGACTTCCGAGAAGTAGATGCCGAACAGGAGGGGACCCAGGACTGAACCGTGTGGTACTCCACTTGTCATGGGTCTAGAGACAGATTTGTAATTGGCTACTTTCACTGTGTGGGTTCTGTCAGTGAGCCATTGAGCCACCCACTGCATGACATAGGTGTTTATGCCCAATTTCATGAGTTTATCAATAATAAAACCAAAATAAAACAATAACAACCAAAAACAAAAAGGCTGGAAGCACAAGAGAGAATCAACAACTCAACAGCATTAAAAACATTTTAATCCATGCTTTCGTAAAAACTTCTTCAGAATAAATCTGTCTTAAAATAGTCAGTTGAAATACACTTTATCAATAATACCAGAGATGTCGTCAGCAACACGCATCCACAGAGGCTCGGACAACAAGAATAATGTAGTCTGAATGGTTAGCTTTTGCCTGTGGTACATCAGACTTCCTCAGAACCATGTTTACAACATTCACATAACACCATTTTGTTTCATATATAAAGTATGTATGTGTATGAACATACAGTGTGGTATAAAATAAAAATAATAATAATGATAAAAACCAACACTGTGCAAAAGTGCCTAAAAATACCCTCTTATGTCATCTACCAATAGACTGCAATTTTAAAAAACAATAGTATATCACAGCAAACATAAAGGTTAAAAAATATATATATATATGTATGTTGTGGTTGTAAAATGAGAATTCATATTAATTGACTACCTGCATGTACACAAATAAATTCTACCATCAATTAAAATGACCTACGTAAACTGCTAGTTGTATGAACACAACATGAAATAGGTGTAAGTGTATCAATATATAAATGTGTAAATATATAAATGTGTGAATAGTAAATAATAAGGTTCCTAAGGTGAAAAATACATACCTCTGAAACCGTACAAATACATGAATGAAGGAAAATAGTTCAATACATATAATACAAAAATATATAAAAATATAAAAATATAAACAATATATGATATATGTATATATAAATATATAAATGTATAAATTATAAATTAATTAAAAATTGATGTGTATATACAAAATATAAATATATATATATATATATATGTAAAAATGATAAAAGTGTACCTAAAAATTGTGAATATATAAGTGTACACTTCCAAAATGTGTTATTTAGTAACATTCTAAAACTTCATAAGTCACCAAACTAGCACTCACATGTCTAACTGTAGAAATGGTTTTATACTTAGATCTATATATTAGATAATACCGCTATTTGTTTTAATTATTCAATTACTAGTCTGATAATTATGTAATTGGTATTTGTCTTTTGTATATAAGTAATGAGGTTTCTTTGTCTAATTGTAACCTGATGAAGTGCACCTGTGTTCTTCTATTTTCATGGTGGTTCCTTGCAGTTTTATCTATCTGGAGTGGGATCATCATAGCTGTGCACCATTCAGTAGGCAAAAAACCTGTAGTGAGGCTGTTATTGAACATGGTACTTAGGTGGGATGCCAGTTCATTTTGTAGTTTGTGCAGAACACAGCCTGGGATGTTGTCAGGTCCCATGGATGCTGTATTTTTGGCTTTGGCGAGTGCATTTTTCACCTGTTTGGCTGTGATTACAGGGACTTGACATTCGTCTGGTATAGAGATGGGTCCTTTCAGGGGTGAGGAGGGGACAAATTTGTGCTGAACCTATCTGTCATAATGTTGGCGATATCAGCTTGTTCTGTATGTTTAGTGCCATTGTGCTGTAGCTCTGAGCAGATCTGAGTGTTGCCATTGCGATTTTTGACATAGCTAAAGAATGTTTTGTGATTGTCTTTAGAATCTGTAGTATTTTATTTTTGTAACTAGCTTTGGAGGATTTTGTGAGGTATCTCAGCTTCTTACTGAGGCTGACAAGGGAGTTTTTTCCAGTCTTGGGATTTTACTCTTGTTTTGTAACAGTTTCTTCCTTTTATTGTGGAGCTTGTTAATGGCAGGAGACCACCAGATTGGCTTATTTTTTTTGGAGGATAGCATCTTGGTTCTATTTGGGATGGCATGGTCCATGCACTCGTATATGTGTTCATAGAGTGCATTGATGTAGGATTTATCAGTTGTACTGCTATGGTCCATCTGCATGGGAGTGGTGAAGTTAACCACTTCTGTCTTAAGAAGTGCGAAGTTGGCTTTTGAGAAGTTTTTTACGGTGGTTTCATTAATAGGGATGGGGGCGGGATGTGGATGTCTAGGGTGATTAGCTTATGGTCAGATCTGACCAGCGAGGGGCTGACCTCTGGTGTGGAGCACAGATCGCCCGTGTTGGTAATGACCAGGTTTAGGATATTGCTGCTCCTGGTGGGGGTATGGATCAGTTGGTCCAAGGCATTGGAATTTATGAATTCAAAAAAATACTGTGCCAATGTGTTGGTACAGGAGTAGTTTTCCCAGTTAATGCTGGGGTAGTTGAAGTCTCCCAGTAAGAAGGTGTTGTGTCGTACCTTGATATTTTCCAGTATGTTAAGAAAAGTGGAGTGGGGGTCTTGGGGCATGGTGGGGGACCTGTAGCAAGCTACAATTTGGATTGTAGTATTGCCCAGTATTAGTTGCACCTGGAGAATTCCGGATGCATTATGTTGGGCAATTAGCCTGGAAATGTGTATATCCTTGATGAATATGGATACACCTCCGCCACTGGTGTTTCGGTACAGGTTAGATGGCCGAAAGGTGTGGTATGAATTGTAGCCTGGTATTGCAGGGGTGCTCTCTGGAGCCTTGAACCAGGTCTCTATCACTGCACAGATGTTGATGTTCTCCATTTTAAGGAGTGCCTCAAGTGATTACTTTTTGAGGTTTAGACTTCTAGCATGGAGTAGCATTACCCTCAGATTTTGTTTGTTTGTACCAGTTACAGTGGTAATTTGTCATTTAAAAGTTAAAATAATAGGAAATTGTCAACGGAAAAAACTTCAAAGACCAATACATGTAAGGTTCAGTACTTTGATATAAGGTTTCAGAAACTGACATGTCTATAAAGTCTTTAATCAGTCTTTTCATGCAGGGGATGCCACAAAAAACACATACTCCCAGTAGGAGCATTCCTACACAAATGGCAATCAGGATGTTCATTAGGATGGTACCCCACCCCCAAACTGTTTCTGGAAAAAGTCCATCAGTGGGTTTGGGCCTGGTTTGGTCATGGCCGACACTTGCTGAATTACCTCAAGATGATTGTCTATCTTGTGTTTATGGTCAGGAATATACGAACAGCACTCTTCCTGGATTAAAGCGCAAGTACCACCTCTTGCTGCTAGGGTGAAGTCGAGAACCATGCGGTTTTGAAGCACTACAGTTCTCATGGCATTCAGTTCATCAGTCACCAATTCGAGAGTGGAAAAAGTTGCATTGCTCATTACTTTGAGAAGTTTAGACAGTTTTCTCAGCTCCCAGATCGATTTCACTGCTCCATATGTTGGTAATATGCCTGCCCATGATATAACACTATCACTCAAGTCCATATGTGTCAGTCCATTGCCTATAGAATGATGGTTTTTCCAATGCACATCGATTTGTCCCACTGGATTTACAGGTTTCTTGATGACCTCTCGGACATTTAGAATTTTTCCTCGAGTCAAAACTGCAGTGTGTCGTATGGCTGGAACCAGGTAACCCAAAAAACAACTGCCAGACCAATTCTCAGGTAACCATTTGTATGCCTTTCTGCCACACACAAAATAACAGTCCTCTACTTTAGTAGTAACCTTACTGTGAATATACACTTGCCCTGCATGAAACATTTTTCTATCAGTTATAGACAGTTGTTTATAAAGAACAGAATTATGTTTTACTTCATCAAGTGTTTTGTGCATCAATCCAAGAAATGAATCATAGTTTGTATTACAATAAAAATCTGCATTGTTACCTTTAGTGTAACATTTATAAGGAACAGTCACATTGCAATTGCTCCAACCCACCTGAACAGTATCATTTTTATAAAAACACACAGTTCCCTTTTGTGGAACAGACAAGTGCAATGCTATTTTATCTTGTGATGTAATGGTTGAGGTATCATAAATCAAGTTTTCCCAGGTCTCATTGACCCCTAGAGGGACCGTAGTCATTAATGATCCCCGTATGCTGTCGGCAAAGCTGTGCAAATCCAGCAATTCGAAACATTGAAAGTCTCAGCATACACATATTTAATTGCCTGGTAAGTATGCCAGTCTATGAGTAACACTTCACGTTTATTCATTTCAGTCTGTGTGGCTGGGAAAGGGAAAGGCCACAGCAAAAAGATTATTGTCACTAGTACAGTCAACAGGATGATTATGCAATACTTATGAGGAAAGGGTTGTTCTGCATTCCTGTTTCTTCTGGACTCTATCATTTTTACTCTTGGCATGTGACAAGATTTTTGTCCAGTTCAAAGTTTTTAACTAATTTGCAATGGGTCAGGTGGATCCAGGAGGCGCGCTCTGCTGTCTTGACTGCAGTGGGTGTCGACAGAAGCACTTGATATGGACCTTCCCACTTTGGTAACGCCCAATTCTTTTTCTTTATTGTCTTCACCCAGATCTAGGTACCTGGGACCACTGCCACTTCTGACGGTCAGGTTTGTTCTTTATCTGAAACAAAATTTGACTGCAACAGATGTTTAGAATTTAAAAGATTTCTCATGTACCCTGCGAGTGTACAGTCAGCTTCCTGGTCTGTGGGCATGAGCGTTTTCCACTGAGGTATATAATAAGCCCTCCCAAATAGTTTTTCAAAAGGAGTCAATCCTTTTGCATTTGGAACAGTTCTCATGCTCAACAGTGCCAGGGGCAGACAGTACACCCAATTCCTCTGTGTTTCTACTATTAACTTCCTTAGCTTACTCTTTAAAATCCCATTATGCCTATCTACTAGCCCTGCAGATTGTGGGTGATATGCACAATTATTTTTTAAAGAAATACCAAAATGTTTACTTAACTGTTGTATGGTCTAGTTTATGAAGTGTGTGCCATTGTCACTGTAGATTCTTTCCGGAATGCTGAATCTAGGAACAATTTCTTTAATGAGAATTTTCACCATGGTTGCCACATCTGGATTTTTAGTCGGAAAGGCTTCCACCCATCTGGAAAACATATCTACAATGACAAGACAATACTTCTTATTTTCACATTTGTTCAATTCTATAAAATCCATACAGATAGTATGAAACGGTTACGGTGGTGTAGGGAAACTCCCTTGCTTGGGCTTTAAGCCCTTGTGCATGATGTTTATTACAAACGTGGCACGTCGAACAAAAATTTTTTAGAGTAGTTTAAGAATCCGTATGTTGAGAACACTTGGTTCACCAGCTGTACCATCCCCCCTGTTGAGACATGGCACTGCCCATGGCTCAACAAAGCTGCATATCTAAACAAATTAGATGGCAATATCGGTTTCCCTTCTTTAGAGATGTACAGCCCCTTTTTGAGAATTGCTCCTCATTTTACCCATCTTTGTTTTTCAGCTTGCATAGTAAGTGTCTGCATTGTCTTTAACATTTCTACATCTAAAATCTCAGAGGGTTGTAATTCCTCATTCAAAAGAAATACTTCTGAAGCTGCCTGTTTTGCAGCTGTATCAGCTCTCGCATTACCTTTTGAAATCCTATCCTGTTGCTTGGTATGAGCTGTGCATTTACAAATAGCTACTTTCTGAGGTAACTGAATAGATTCTAAAAAATCTAAAATAAACTGTGCATGATTGATTGGTTTGCCAGTAGATGTTATCATTCCTCGATTTTTTCCACTGTTGCGCAAAAACATGTACAGTAGAAAAAGCGTACTGATTGTCAGTAAAAATGTTCACACATTTACCCTTTGCTAAGGTACATGCCCGTGTTAAGGCAATCAATTCTGCTGCCTGTGCAGATAAATTGTGTGGTAAAGATTTAGCTTCTATAATGTCAGTATCATAAACTACTGCATATCCTACTAGGTTCTGTCCTGCAGGACCCCTTTTGCATGAACCATCCACGTAGTATGTCACCTCGGCATCATCCAAAGGGACATCCGTGAGATCTTTTCTAGGCAGTGTCTTTTGTTCAATCACCTGCAGGCAGCTGTGTGATGTGCCATCTGCAGGGGTTGGGAGCAAGGTAGAAGGGTTTAAAGTCGTACATCGTTCAATTGTCATATGAGGTTGGCTCAACAATATAGTCATACAGGAAAGATGCCTAGCAGGGGAAAGATATGCTACCTTCTCTTGAAGTAAAATAAACGCGACTGCATGAGGCACTCTCAATGTGAAAGGGTGAAACAAAACTAGTGAGGCCGAAGCCTGTACTGCCATTGCAGCTGCAACTACTGCTTGTACACAGTGAGGTAAAGACCGTGCCACTGGGTATAGTTGTGATGAATAATAAGCAACAGGGCGTTGATTGTCCCCATGCTGCTGTGTTAACACTGATGTCATATAACCTTGCTTACAATCTACAGTTTGGAAAAAACGTTTATGATAGTTTGGTAATCCCAAAACTAATGAGGATGCTATTAACTGTTTCAGTTTGCAAAAAGCAGATTCTGCTACTGGTGTCCATTGTAACAAATCCTGTGCTGCCATAGGCTTTTTATAAATCAGGTTAGTCAGCGGTGCAAATTCCAAGGCATAGTTTGGAATCCAGCTCCGACAAAAATTAGTCGTACCCAGGAAGGACATAATTTCCTTCTTGATAGTGGGTTTTGGTGCTTGTAAAATCGCTATTTTTCTGTCCTTATCTAATGTCCTACTCTTCTTGGATATTACATATCCTAGGTATTTAACTTGTTTTTTCCAAAGCTGTAGTTTATTTTTGTTTACTTTATGTCCTTCAGTGGCTAAAAATTGTAACAGTGCTATGGTATCTTCTTTACAATCTTGCTGGGTGGGGGCCGCCAGCAGGATATCATCAACATAAAGTAAAATCTGACTACCTCTCGGTGGGGTAAATCCCGCCAAGTTGCTTGCCATTTCTTGTGAGAATATTGTCGGACTTTCACAATATCCCTCTGGTAGTCATGTATATGTATACCTTTTCCTCGGAAATGTGAATTCAAACAAGTACTGGCTGTCAAGATGAATCAGTATCGAGAAGAACGCATTGCTGATATCTACCACAGAAAAATATTTCTGTTGCGGTTTTAAATCATTCAACAGGGTGTGTGGGTCTGGCACCGTAGGTGCCCTTGGTATTACTGCATCATTTACATCTTGTAAATCTTGGACCATACGCCATTCTCCATTTGCTTTCTTAACAGGAAATAAGGGTGTGTTACATGGTGAATCAGGAGATTCCACCAGCACCCCTTCCTTAAGTAAAGCTGCTATAATAGGTTTGATTCCTACCTCTGCATCTTTTCTTAAGGGATACTGTCTTTTCTGTGGTCTAAATGCTGACTTTGGCATAATAGTAACTGGTCCCGCTGTACGAATAAGCCCTACATCTGACTTTCCTGTTGATCAAAGAGTTTCTGGTATATTCTGTAAGACATTTTCTTCCTCCTTCAATAGGAGTGCTAATCAGTTGTCCTTGCTAGACTGCAAGTGAACAGCTGGGTGGGTCTGAGTTATCCAATTCAACTTCTGTATTTGTATTCCCAGTTCTGACCATTCTAACTCTGTCTGTTTTTCCCATCTCATGACTTTTTCTCCTAAGTCTACCCATTTTACATTCTTGTCCTTAGTTAAGCTAACATGTGGTAATCGATTAGATTTATAAAGTGCAAAGAATTCCTGGGGCAATAAACAGCTGGCTACACTGTTCCCTTCTGTGTCCCAGTACAGATTACGTAATATCAATCTGATTGCACGATTTCTAAACAATTCTTGCTCATATTCCTTATCAGGTCCTGGTGTGTTACAATAATACAGAGTACAGTGCAACAAATGCTGTTTATCAATGTCAAGGGAGGGGAACTTGCTGATGGCTACATTCATCAACTCTTCGGTTACTGCCCCTGGACCAGTCGTAACCAAGTCCTGGCTGTACCAATGAAACATTTCACCCTCCGATTGCACTGCAAAGGTATCAATTTGTCGCTGTGCTTCCATACCCTGCATAGTCGGAACTACTGCTATACTAAATAGCTGCATAAGGTCTCTGCCCAAGAGATTCACTGGGCACTTTGCAGAAACAACAATTTTGCTTTTCTGGGTCAATCCTGAAACAGGATCAGTTATTGCAATATTATGGGAGAGGGGCTCCCGATACAGCTGTCCATTAGCTGCTTTCACTAATATGTAATCAGGTGACTCTGAATTCTCTGACAGTTTGGAGGGATGTATCAGGGTCCATGATGCCCCTGAGTCACACAAGAATCTGACTTCCCTCCCTTCTACCAGGAGTGTAACTTCTGGTTTCATGTCTGCTAAATAGAGCTCTAAGCTCAATAAAGCTAAATCCAATATTTCATTTTCTTCACTATCCATAACTTCCTGCACTTCCTCTATTTCTTCTGTCACATTCTCTACTCCCTCTATCACATTTTCATTTGTCATATCTCTGCTATCCCCCTCTAGTGATTCCTGACCATCATATAGTCAGTCCTCACCCTCCTTGTCTTCCATGGTTGCCTTCTTGTTTTTCTTGCAATCCCTTGCCAAGTGTCCCTTTTTACTGCATTTAAAACATTCACCCCTTTTCTTTCGCCCTTCAAAGTCCTCTAATCGCTGATCAGATTGTTTGTTTCCCTGGGCATTTCTCTTGCCCTTTTTCCCGGACTGTACTACATAAACTTCTGCTCCATCTTCTACAGAAAATACTTGGGCTTTCTTTTTCTTTTTGCTATTAAAATGCCTTTTGGCATGCCTAGCATATTCAAGTAATGACTGTAATCTGCTTGTATGATGATCTACAATGTGCTTTGTAATAAAACTGCTTATGGGTGCAATACTGCCTTTCAAAAATGCATTCTTTAACTGCTATTCATATGGGGAATCTTGTGTCTGATCTTCAGGAACCTGCATTCCACAATGGATATTAAAACATTCTAACAGTCTGGCATAATATCTTTCAACAGTTTCGCCTTCTTGTTGGATGCATTGATTAATGCAAGTCCAGTCTGCCCTAGGCTTCCATTTCTCAGAGATACAGTCTGTAAGACCTTTCACTCTGTTGTCTAGCTCTGCGCTGCTATGTGGGAGGGGCCTGTGTGCAGTGTCATGGGGATTCCAGTCGCCACTAATCATGTGCCAATCTGGTCCCACAATTTGTCTGACTACTTTTTCTACCTCTTCTCCGTTTAAATTATATCTTAGCCTCATTCCTTGCAAATCTTCTAAGAACTTTCTGAAATTAACTTTTGGATGGGGAATTCCCTCAGTGGCTTTACGGATGTCTTCCGGACTCCAGGGTCTATACACTAGGAGAGTTGGGTCCTGACCTTCTTGCCCTGCCTGAGGATTAGGCACTTCTATAAGTGGGCATATTTCTTCTTCACTCATAGATCGTGAATTCCTACCCATTTGATATAGCTCAATGTCCCCTTTTGAATTACCTGCCCGTGTTCGAGACCTGGTCTCGACGGGATCTCTAATAAACGGTTTCGCTTTTGTAGTATCTCTAGTTACAGTGACAGCAGGATATCGCGGGGGTGGACTAACTTGTTCACTTGCTTCATATTCTGGTAAGGGAGGTGGAGGGGCCGATGCTAAGTTATTGTCCTCCTTATCTAAAAACATTGCTTTTGATTTATTATTCTTTTGTTTCCTACGGTTTACTTCCTCAATTCACCTGTGTGCCTGAGGAATTCCTAACTGACGTTGCTTTTTTACCCGACCTTTAGAATCAGTTTTAAGCTGTTTGACAAGTTTGATAAGCAAGGATTTTTCTAATTTACAGTCAAATTCATACTTATTAACCCATTTTGAGTAGTATTTAATATTATCAGCACGCTGTGACTGCATGTATTTCGTGTCTTTGGTTAACAACGGATTTTGGGGTCTTTTTGTGCAATTATTACCCATTTTGTTCTACCCTTTTAATCATTACATAACTCCTTATTTTTAACATGGTACCACGGATTTTGTTATAGTCTCTTCAGAATGACTGCCTAACTGCTCTGTTTCCCTGATCTATGACAAGACAGTAATCTTTTTGTCCCTGACTTGTATAACACAAAGTCTCAACAAAACAATACAAATCAAGTCCCTGATCTAAAACAGAAAAAAGGTAAATTCACCTTACCTGAGCCTTCGTGATTGATCGCCTGGTTCATGTAAACCTGTCCTTCAGTCGCAGATCAGAAAGTGGCTGGCCTCTTTTGTACGACAATTCAGTCGGAGGGCTTTTCAAATAAGAAGAACCGATGTGGTTTCTTCCCTGTATGGTGTCAAGCCACCTCGCCTGTCTGATCCGAGGCGAAGTGAGGGTTTCCGGTCCGAAGGACCAATCTGTCAAAGGAAAAACTTCAAAGACCAATACACATAAGGTTCAGTTAAGGCACATTTAATAACTTGCAGCAAGGAGACAAAAACATGCAAATACAAGATTTTGCCTAACTACTAACAGGAAGTATGCTATTCTTATACTGTTTTACAAGACATGGCCTTCTATAGCTGACGTAATCAAACACAATTTTCAGTATTGTTCTACAGCAAATGTTACTCAGCATTTCTGCTGACATGACTAGATTTGTGAGAAACTTTTTGAGAAAAACAACCTGGCCTTGGTGGGCACTAACCCATTACAAGCTTCTATTGTATAGTTCTAATGCATGTGTTACATTTCAAGGTACTTTTCTAGCTCAGACACAAGCAAATGCTGATTGCAGTTCATATTTTCAAGCAATCTTTGTTCTAATTATCTATAGCTTCTGCAGCTGTGTATTTTCTCACAGCACAAGCGGAACTCCTTGTCTAAGTTTCATAACATTTATACAAGTGGTATTGTTCTATTCATTATTTTCCTGACACAAGCAGAAATCATCTGCTTTTCAGTAAATTTCCAAGGTATAAGCAAAGATTTTAGCTGCGCATATTTCATGACAATACAAGGTCAGAGAGCTTCTGTAATTTGTACAGATTTATGCAGTGTAAAATAGAATAAATGTGTTAACCCTTTTCAAGCTCTAAATACACTAAGCACATTTCTAATACATATATTAATACATATTTTTCTGACAGAAATATTGAATAACATTGATGGACAGACTCAGACAAATAAAAAAAAATATATATCTAAACTAAGCTTCACTATATTTTCCTGACTGAATCTAAGAGAATTACTATTCCCTACTTACTTACTAGAGCAAGGCAGATGATGTGGTGAATGATCCTTCTTGTTGTCAGGTCCAAGACAGAATACTCAATACTAAAAGATTTCTCTAATATCTATAATTTTCAAGATGACTGACAGAATGACCTCATCTGGTCACCTGACTCTAGGTTCTCACACTATTCCCATTTGAATCTTGAGATAGGATATTATCATAGATGTGAAAAGATGCATATCTAAAGTTTTGCTAATGTTTATGGCAGTACCTGGGGCTTCCCATCTTTTTACTGAACTAATGAACAAAGGATGCTTCTAGATATGGTGTCTTCTGTCCTATTCAGAGTTGTGAGATAAACACTTCCATGGCCTAACAGGTGGTCCAATTAACATTATTTTTCTTAAAGTAAGAAGTAAGTTAGCTGTTTAACCTCTTCTCTTCCAGTACCCTTTGCTAACATATATACACACAGCCTCACATGTATATTCCTTCTGTGTCCAGCAGGATCCACTGTTGATTCACCTTTTCAACACTAGCAACTTTATCAACACATTTTGATTTTCAAATGCCATACAGTTCTAATACATTTATAACATAAGCATCTGTACAAATCAGTTTGATATTCAAATGCCATACAGTTCTAATACATTTATAACATAAGCATTTGTGCCAATCAGTTTGATATTCAAATGCATACAGTTCTAATACATTTGTAACACAAGCATCTTATATAAATCAATTTGATATTCAAAGGATATATCATTCTTTACAGAACTCCAGTGGGCTATGCTGGTGCTAGCCCATATCATCACACAGGCTAAGACTGTTATAGCCTAATAGGTGTTATGTGGCCAGTCACACCATTGTAGAATGGTAACCATTACAGAGGGGAGTGGTATGTTGCAGGTGTTCATTATAATGCTGGATAATGGCATAATATGAATAAAGGTCACACCTTTCCAGGATGTTATGCAAGCCAGTTAGGGCATTCCTGTTTGTATGTCACTGTGGACAGTTGTCACACAAATACATACATGCACACATGTGGGCTGTATTCAATGCAGTCTAAGGTTAGACCATGGCCTTGATTTCAGCACTATATGGCTAGCACATGACCATAGACAATGAGGATATGGGGAGATGCAGTGGTGACACCGAGTAATATCATTTTATTATCCCTGCTAGTCTCAATAATTTTTTTTCTCTAATAGTGATATAGCATGATATTTGTAAACCAAATATTGGCATAGTAAGTGCATTTTGTGTTTCTGTGTCTACTACATGTGAAGAAGTCACAGATGCAGCGTTCTATAGCTGACATGACTTGAATATTCTTCAAATGACCATATAGGTGACAAGTTAGTCATTATGAAATTAATTGTAACTTTTACTGGCATTTGTCCATCTCTAGACTTTTTGCCCCTTGTTTGTAGTTGAACACATTAGAACCATGTCCAGTCCTTGTTATTGCTCTTTTCTGATATGTCCTGTCATCACTTCACACTAGTTGTCACCATAACAGTACACTTATATAGTTACGACTGGTCCAGTGCCCTAGACATTCTGGACTTTCTGTTCTCATTAGCAATGACATTGCCTCTTTGTTAACTTGTTAGTTTAGTGGCAGATGCTAAAAATTATAAAGAAGAAAAAAATACTGATATGTGAGAATAGCCAAATAGTGTTACTAAGAGAAAGTGAGTCAAATCTAGATAGAATGGAAAGCATACTGAAAGGTAAACAAACTGCATCGATAAGAGGCCACAAAGAACTGCTTGGAAAAAAGGGGGGTGGTAATGCAATAACCACTTCCTGAGTCGTAGTGATGCAGGATTACCTATGAATAGTGTGAGTTACTGATAAAAGTGAAGCCTGAGAGGATGCATTCTACCAGATATTGGCAAGGCTATCTTTGCCACTGGTCTGATGGTAATTATTACTATTACATAATGACCTATAAATCTTACTTTTTTACAAATCCATTTTATTCACGTATGTCTATGTATTTTATGCCGATACATTTCATTGGAGACATATATTTGGCACACTGCACATGGGTGCCTATGTTAAATATGTCCAATAACTTTAGTATATGAGACTCATTATGCCTTTAAGGTACATTCTGTACTTATTTGTCAAAGTACTTAAACATTTCCTCTTAAACGTTTTTAAAATGAAGATTGTATTTTCAAGTCATTGATACATTTCTAAGCTGTTATATGTAGGAATGATATTTTAATTTAATAGTTTTTATAGCAAACCTGCTACTGATGTCAAAAATGTGGCAAATTTCAGTTGTGTGGATTATCAGCTAACTGAATTTCATTGTGGCTACGATAACCAGTAAAAACAGTTTAGCTAAGCAGGCTTAAATTTTGTTATGGGGTAAGGGTGGGGTATGACAAACAGTAAACAGTCTGGTATGGATCAGATGAATGATTAATACTTAGTAATGGCCTATTAATGCATGTCTAAATGTTGTAAACAGTGTACTAATAACATAATTTCATATTGAATCAGCTCCAACCAAAGTTAATACTGGCACCCAATGTTATTGGGATTATGAACGCCTGTACCTGTGGTTGCAGTGTACGTTTCATGCCAAAGAAAAGCAGGGGAATCTGTGTCATAGGCATTAAGCAACATATCCTTCAAATATGAGTAAAGAAATACCTACCAACAGTCACAACAGAGGTAACCAAAATCATAATATGACAAAAGTGTAGGGGAAGATTCACTGACATTTTTATCTGAAACTATTATGGTTATGATACCATGGCAACATGTGATCACAGTGCAGACATTGTGCGGCCAATATGCCCCAATTTATGACCAAAACAGATCCATTAGTTAGTAGGTAAATATGTAATTTATCAAATTCCTTGCTGTGATGTATTACTATTATGAAATAGCATTACTTAAAGAATGAGCAGCTTACTTTTTAACTGATGTCATTTGCTAATCTGTTTCTCTTCACTGTCATCTCTGTATGTTGATGTGAGTTAGCAGAGGTGCGCAGTATATGGACTATGGCTATATCAATGGCTGATGTAATGCATCTGCAGCACATAGCTAAAATGCAGTGTCTCATACTTGGAGTGTAGTTATTAGAGACAACATATACCTGATCAATAATTTGTACATTTATGGGAGTAGATATGTTTCAGGGGGTTGTAGCAGATGGATTTTAGTAACAGCAGTTTTTTTTTTTTTAGAAAATAATAATTTTGGAATGGCTCTGCACTTTATTTCAATGTAGTATTTGTTTTCATTTTTTTCATAAGCAGTGAGTTGAAATGTCAGCCATTTTGTGTGTATTCACTAGATGTAGTGAGTGGTTCTTGTACATGTGCATTAACCAAGTTTTATTGTTATAAATCTTAATGCAGTAAGTATAACTTGTATGGCAAATATGCTGTTCTCATTTTATAAAGTTGTAGTAAGAGCATCTATATTAGTCAGAAACTATTCAAATTCAGCAAGCTAGTGTTCTTTTTTAAAGAATTTAGCACAAAGAAAATAGTAAAGAGCAACATCAGGAATAATTTTGTCACAGAAATTGCTGGAAAATAACAATACATTGGACTACAAAGCACAGTTCAAGTTAAGGCCTTGGAGATAGTTTGACTGATTACCTGAACTCCTATTTTTCAGATACGTATGAAAAATGAGCAGTTAATGTGCACAAATTAATCCTAGATGCATATCTTCACATTGCACGTTATGTACTATCTACAGTATATCTTTGAACTGAAGGACCTGGGAATTCCATGTATTTACACCATAGGTTCATAGGTAGGTACTAGGCTATCTGCCCGAAGGCATTTATAAGCCTAGCCGGAATGTGTTGGCTTTCGCCGCCATACAAATCATTCATGTCAGCAGCAGTTGCAGATATATCATTCTAATCCTTTGACTTCTTTGAATCTAGAATACAGATCAGATCTAAAAAACATGAAACAGTTTTAAGATATGTTGGTTCTTAGCATGCCAAGAACATATTTAGTATCAAAACCTGGAGAGCTAATTGCATACTTGTTGCATCAGTTGTCTCTCTTCCTGTACTGTTTCCACTTTGTGAACAATACATTAAGAATTAGCTGGCATCACCAACATTCACAAACTCAACAATGTCAGCACACAGCAGGAAACTCCTAACATTTTGCATGCCTGCTGTGAAAGGGAAGGTAGACGTTGTCCTTTTACTGATGTATTGCTCTTTTTGTGATGATGTACTTGTAATTAGCATTAGATGACCAATAAACTGTAGAGAAAGTAAAAGCACACAAGTAACTAGGCAGAAGTAATGTCTCTTTGTGTGTAGAAGTCATGTGTAAACTAAAGTTAAGCAAAATAAAATGATCCACCTTGTTATAAATTCTGTTTTTATCATCTTTGGTACTGTTTGCATTGCTGACTTTTATAAACACTGTATTCTATCATCTCATTTATTCATTTAGTCATCTAAACCTTAAGATACATCTACTGATTGCAAACTTCATGTAAATTGCCATCTCAGGGGTACTCTGGAGACCATAGTCACTTCCTACTGCATATAGTATTGCCATTTGTCTGACTTGTTTCTGCAGATTAAATTGGACATGTTGGTCTTAAGTTCTCTGTCTTTTTGTTTGTATTAAGCTGTTTAGCTGAAGAGTTGAGGGGGATGTGTATCTGTAAAAAGATGATCGGTACAAAAGTATCAATCGGCTTTCTACAGTAAAAGCCAAGGTCCTTTTTATTTTTTTTCTCCTTCATTTGAACAGCTGGTGGCACTTTGGAGGCCAGCATTGGATGCTAGATGATCGAGCTACAGCCAGATCTGGATCAAGCACTAGGCAGGCAATTACCTAGGGACTGCTGGCTTGGAGGGTGACAGCTTGGGATTGCCACAACATTTAAATTTAAAATTTTTTAAATAAACAAATTAAAACAAATTTCAGTGCATGTCATACGTCTTTAGTATGATGCATGCACAGCAACACTTGAGATTTAAATTGGAACTTCTCACTAGATTTAACATTGGGCCTGTGTGTTTGCATCCAGACTGGAGAACTTAGATTGTGGCTTCAAAGGCAGCACACATTAAACTGCTGCTACTTTTGTGTGTGTGTGTAATGGTCTAATTAGGATGGCAGGTTAACTAGCTTGCTCAAGTTCAAACAGTGTTCATTGGCTACACAAACAAGACCCTTAATCTGCCACACAAACTAAAAGACTGCTGGTTAAGTCATCAGAGTTAATTGAAATGTGCTGAAATTGGTAATTTTGCCTTTTATTGGTTCACAGATTTTGTTTAACTGCTTAATGGATAAAATCTTAAAAAAACTACATGGTGCATTTTCAAGGAATGTGGGTTTCAAGGGAAGAGAAGTTTACTGTTGCTCATGGTAAGGCTGCTTTCAATGTGCACCTGTTTTATGTAGAAAATGTCAGTGTTTGTGCTATAACACTTCAAAGCAGTGTTAATAGCATATCAGGAAGCATATTTGCATTTGATGCAGAAGGCTATAGGTTCTACTCCCAAACCATGCTGATGGATTGCTGCCACGGTGGTGCACTTTAAAGGGGAGAAATTGTCCTCTTTTGCATGAGATGTTAAATGTAGACTCCATCTGTCTGTGTTAATGGTACGTGATGTGTGATCTTTTATATCCGCCTGAGTTATCAAAAAGAGTAGGGACAAATTTCCCAATGCCCTGACCAAATTTCCCCTAGTAGTATAAATACCACCAACTCTCTTCCCTAAAAAGAAATGACTAGCCTAGTGGGACTAAACTGGTGAACAAAGGACATTTAAATAAATGTTTTAAATTCAATCCATATCTCTGCCTTCATTTTAAAAGTTAAAAAGAAAACAGTACGCACACTCACCATTTTAAGCAGTGTGTAGGGACACCAGAATGACTGCAGGGGGATGGATGGGATGGTCATTCCCCTGTTTAGGGCCCCATTTGATCATAATCTGGCAATAGTTATTGCTCTGGTTATGTTCTACCAGTTTAGCTTTCTCAAGCATTTCCCAAACCACATCTTTATTATTTAAAAGAATTTCTATGACTCCCTACTACCGTACTCTTGACAAGAATCCCTCTACCTGTACTTCAGGTAGATCATTTCTGGTCTCTCATGAATCAACATCAGTGTACAGGCTCTATGTAGAATTATTTGGTTTCTTAGATGTCTTCAATACATTAATGTAATATATTTGCTATTTCTATTTATGTCTGTGTAACATTATAATTTGCTGCATTTATTGTTTCTGTCTCTTCAAATGGCCCCTGCTATTTGGCCAGAAATTTGTTTTCTGTGTAGAGCACTTAGTGCTTGCACCTTATTTTTTAAGATATATTTTTTAAGTCATGCATTATTATTATAATTTTTTTTTTTGTATTTCCTGGGATCTCTGCCCATGCTCCATTACTCTGGGCATTACCAGCTTTAATCTATCCTGTAAACTAATAAAGTATTCTATAACATTTGCAAATGGTGTATTTACTTCTTCTCAATGTCCCAAAGAATGTCAAACAGTCCTGCTAAGTGCCTGTCATACAAAAGGTCAAAAGGGGCAAACCCATATGAGCCTTCTATCACTTCTGTGATTGTAATCAGTATGCATGAGTAAAAAAAACTGGCTCAAGTTTCTACCAACTGCATCAACAACTTTCCTTACTATGGATCTCAGGGGTTTTTAAACTTCTCTACTAATCCATCAGTCTGTGTGTGGAAGATTGATGTTTGTAGCTGTTTGAGATTAAAGCACCGACAGAACTGATGCAGTACCATTGGCATAAAGGGAGGGATCTGATCAGTAAATATGCCTTTGGATAACTGGTCTGGAGAATAATAGTATGAGTTCTCTGGGAATTGCTTCAGCATCAGCTCTGTGTAGTGGTGAGCTTCTGGAGATTTGGTAGCATAGCCCATTATTAGTAGTAAGTACTGATACCCACTGCTATGTTTTACTAGTGGCACCACAATGTCCACATCAATGTATTCAGATGTGCTTCTGTGATTAAGGATGGGGATCAAGGGATTATTATACCCAGGACTGGGTGCAGTTTCCTGACATTCTGGATAAGAAGCACTGTTATTATGGTTGGACAGTAAAATCAGACAAACCTCCTTGCCTTGTTTTTATCCATCCCCATGTGACCGTTTAATATGTGATTATTGGCTAGCTTCTGTCCTAGTCTCCTATAAGATTTTGGTACTAAAAGCTAATGAAGAATTTCTTCTTTACCCTTACTCACTTTATGCAACAGGTTAGATTTCTGGTCAAAGTAAGGGGAAAGAAGTACTAGGAACAGCCTATTCACTATCCTCCCCTAAACCTTGGTTATATATTGTTTTAATTTGTTCTGTTTAAAATATGATTTTCCTGTTGTGCTATTTTAAAACTATTTTTTTAATTTATTTACTGGGGGTAAAGTGCTGATCAATTCTGACCAATTTCACTCTAGGCCCCTGGTCAAAAACTGACCAGCAATACAAAATAGAGAAGAGTACAATAACAAATAGGTCATAAGTGGCAGTAAACAATACAGTAGTAGACTAATGCATAATAAATCTGATATAACTTAAAATATGTACAAAAGTTTCAAAACATTTGAGAAGTTTGAGTAGACTAAGTTAGAGTTGTGAAAAGGTGCAAAGGATCTTAGTGGCTGAATTAGAGCGGAGAAGAGTTAAAGCAGACTTAAGTGATATGACCTGAGGGGTAACAGGTACATTTAGCTTAATTAATGTGATTCTAGTAGATAATGGGACTTGAAATAAGAGGCAGAGTCTTTAATTTTAGGT
Organism: Protopterus annectens; assembly: GCF_019279795.1. Taxonomy (NCBI): domain Eukaryota; kingdom Metazoa; phylum Chordata; order Ceratodontiformes; family Protopteridae; genus Protopterus; species Protopterus annectens. The sequence continues at coordinate 1,043,549,315 of NC_056729.1, forward strand.
GGGAGGACTCCCACAGTTTGGGCCAAAGAGTTGAGAATGTAAGGTCAGAGATATGCAGTTAGGAATGTGTGATTTGCATTTTAGGGATTCAGTATTTCAGTTTTCTTGGGTTGTATGTGGCAGTACATCTTATTAATGTTGAAGCAAAGGCGAGAGAGAATTTGTAGGTAGGAGTTTGAACAATTGTGATCCTAGGAGCACGTCTGCTTTTTGGTTAACTGGGAGCCAGTTTCCTTTTTTAGTGTTATACACTGGTGTTCATTTCTTGGGGGGTGTTATAAATGTACATGTTTTGTTCTTTTAGTGTTGGAATAATGGTGGAGTGTTAGTAGAAGTTGTTGATATAACAGGGAGGCTGAATTTGAGTTGAGAGAGTAGGATTCCTTTCCCTATTGCAGCTCTGGTGGATTGTGAGAAAATTTAATATTTTTTGTGCCCAGAAAAGTAGAGGACTATTTTTTATTTGTATTATCATGGTGGAACTTGAGTACAGGGTCTAACCAGAGATCAAAATACTTGAAAGAGGAGACTTTCACAAACGGATGTTTTTTGTGATCATGTTCAGTTTTTACTTAATACCAAATAGCATATATTTAGTTTTGGATATATTTAGTATGAGTTTTTTAGTAGTAATCCACTCACTGAGGCAGTTGAAGTCACACTGTAGGTCTTGCCATAAGGTAGTTAGCAAGTTTTAGTAGTGGTAGAAGAACATGTCATCTGTGCAGGAGGAGAAGAAGGTAAAGAAGATCAGGTGAAAGTTTATTAATATGTATAGAGAAAAGTAGGAGGCAAGAATAGATCCTTGAGGTAATGCTTTAACTGGAGAAGAGGAGAGAGAGGTACAGGAATCATAGGTCACTCAGAAATGGCTGCTAGTCAGATAACTTTGGAAGCAAGGCCTAACGCCAAGTTCTGAAAAGTGGGTTATAACAGAGGAGTGAACGTCAAAGGCTATGGTGAGGTCTATAAAAATTGTAACAGAGAACATGCATTGATCATTGATATGAGAATGTCATCAGTCAGAGATCAGATGGGTGTGGCATTGCTCCTCCATGACCAAATTGTTTTTGTGACAGAAGATGGTATTTAGTAATATATTGTGTGAGTTGAAGAAAATACTATTTTCTGTAATATTTCACATAGGGTTAGGAGGATGGAAATGGGGTGACAGAGTGATGGGGGTACTTTTTTTTTTTTTTTTTACTTTGGCAGCAGTTTTACTATGGCAGATTTCCATATATTAGAAATTATGTTTGCAGTAAGACAAAGATTAAAGATGTTTTAGGGGTGCAACAATGAAGTTACAGCAGTATATATCTGGCAGATCTTCCAGTGTATTTGTTCCAGTAAAGGAATTTGTTTGGATGAGATCTGATGGAGAAAATGAGAGGATGATATTGTGGGCTAGAGCATTTGTGGTGGTTTTTCAGAACATTTGGGAAGGTTGATAAAGTGTCTGTGCAAATCATCTGCAGATCAACCGAAGAAGTACTTGTAGAAGTGTGAGCAAAGTTACATCTTGTAAAGTTATTTAGTGCGAGGTTTTTAGTAGTAATCTGTATTTTTTTTTTTTTTTTTGGCCAGGTTCCTTCAGTTTGTGTACTTCTCTCTGTTATACGGCTTATTTGTAAGTCAGCTAGCTCAGCGTTACTTTCTTCAGTAACTTACCAAGAGGTGGAAGGTATGACTTCTTACCCTTGAAAAACTGGCACTGAACCTTTTTTCTATGTTTTCTCCTGCAAACAAGCCTACTGATTGCTCTCTTTTTCACAGTAAGCAGAGCTCAATCATGGCCAAATGGGGCCCTAAGCACAGTAATGTACCATCCTCTGCCATCCGCAACCCCTGCAGCCATTGCAACATCCCAGTACTTGGTTGTCTCTCCACAATTCCCATAAACACTGTTCAAGGCTGTCAGTGTTGGAGAGCATACCACCAGGGTTGATATTCAAGCAGCATCTGTTTTATCTAGCCCCCCCCATCTGCTAAATAAACTCTACATGTATTTTTCTCCCCTTAATTGCTGTTGGATAAAAGTGTAAGCAAAATTATCTATAGCTGTAGTTTTTCTCCTTATAGCTGTTGCTAGTAAAACAGTAAGCAAAATTATCTATAGCTGTATTTTTCTCCACTTTGTTATTGTTTGGCAAAATAGTAAATTTTATTACCCTTAGTTATAGTTTTTCTCCTTATAACTGTTGCTAGTAAAACAGTAAGTAAAATCACCTATAGCTGTATTTTTTCTCTCCTTAGTTGTTGATGGGCACAGTAGTAAGCGTAATTACTGAGAGCTGTAGTTTTTCTCCTTATAGCCGTTGGCTAGTGTATAATATTAAGAAAAATGACCCTATAGCTGTTTTGTGATTAGTGCAGTATGTTACAATTTCCCCAGAGTGTTGTTTACAAATAAATAAAAACTACTTGCTTTAAAACTACAGTTACTAAGGGACTATAGTTTCTTTAACTTCCTACGTACCTTCAACCCAGACCATTTTGTTGATTGTTTTTTTCTGGTCCCAGGCACACTGACTGGCTCACTCATTCCCTGTAAGAACTAGTTCTCAACTGACCAATGAGGTAATCCTTTCACCTTCCCCCTAAGGTACCTAGTTACTTTATTTAAACCTGCTGAAGATCGGACACCATTTTTAAAATAAATAAACCAGACACTGCATGTCTCATAGGCTTGTCCTGTGTGCTCCCTATGTAAGTATCCTTACTATTTTCTCAGTGCTCCTTAATTGCAAGCTACTTAAATGCAGGAATTTGAATATTAATAGCATTTTACATTTGTTATTCTTTCATATTTCCAATTTTTATTGACATAAGGGGTAATGATACATATATGTGTATATTGACTCTATACCGACTGTTATCATGCTTGTTAACAGGTCTTCTCTGAAACACTGATGTTATAACTCACTATACTACTAAAACAACTATGCAGCAGTTTTAGTAATTACCTCTAAGGCTAGGTTTTATGTTTATATGTACAGGCCCCTTTAAGATACTTAACATTGTTTTACCTGTTTATAGATTGTAGTGTTGTTCACATGAGTATCCTAACCAAACTGGAATGTTATTAGCATAGTACAGGGCTGAGTTATAGCTTTTAAATTGCATCTATATGCTTAAATTCATTTTATTTTTCTGCAAAGTGTTTTTCTTTGATTGTTCTTTTACGTAATACTGACAGTATTTCCATAAGTGTAATGTATTGTGTCATAGTTGCCACAAGAATTCCATAAAGTATTACATTTCCTAATTGTATCTGTATGCATCTTTCCCTATTTTACTGCAAGTTTTGGTTGTTCCTTTTACTTGCATACTGCTAGAGTTTACATAAGTATAATGTATTATGCCATAGTTGCCACAAGAGATGGTGAGAATAAGTGAGGCGAGAAGTATTTTGTTTAAATAGTGCTTTACTAGTGTAGGTATCAGCAAACATATTCATTCCATACCTTTTCTTTACAGTACACTAGCTCTTGTAACTATTCCTGAACATATCCAGTATTTCAGCTGCAATGTCTTTTAACTGCACTTGGTGAACTCACTCAAGTGACCAAGAACTGTAAAATTCAAGAAGAAGGAAACTTACAGCATCAAAAAATCAATATAGGTCATGGTTGTGATGGTCGGGACTCTGATTGTTTAACTGTCTTATTATTATGGTATATGGAGAGCACACCACTAGGGACAATATTCAAGCAGCATCTGTTTTGTCTACCCCCCTTCCCAAATCTGATAAATAAACTCTACATGTATTTTTCTCTCCTTACTTGTTGTTGGGTAAATCACTAAGCAAAATTAACTAGAGCTGTATTCTTTCTCCCCAAAGTTGTTGTTGGGCAAAATAGTAAGCTTAATTACCTAGAGCTATGTTTTTCCTTCTTATAGCTGTTGCTAGTGTATAGTATTAAGAAAATTACCCTGTAGCTGTTGTGTGATTAGTGCTATTAACTCCCCAAATTCCTCTCTGATCACATGCTGGAGCTCTGATCCCCTGTAGGCTTGGTCATCTGAAAGGGTACTTTTAACTGTAGAATCTTACTTGATATATTTTCTTTTCTTACCAAAGTATGACTGACATTGTCTTTTTACCCATGTTCTATATCTTTTACCTGGAGTGTTTTTATTAATTCTTGTTATATTACTATGCTCAGCATACATGATGTAACCTGTTTTGTGTATTATGCTGGATGTACTGTATTTGTATAACTTGATGTTGGAGCTTTTCTCCCCGGGCCTCCGCTGAAAATGGACCTGGTCCAGTCGGAATTTCCCGGTTAACAAATGTAAAATAAAATAAATAAATTTCCCAGAGTGTTTACAAATAAATAAAAACTACTTGCTTTAAAACTTCAATTACCAAGGGACTACAGTTCCTTTAACTTCCTGCCTACCTTCAACCCAGACCATTTTGTTGATTGTTTTTCTGGTCTCAAGCACACTGACTGGTTCTACCTGCTCCATTCGCTCTCATTTCACTTGGGCTCTCTCCGGTCCCCTACCCTACACCCATTTCCCCGCTATGCCTAATGTTATTTCCAAATAGCAAATCCCCCTAAATAAAGCAATCCAATCACAACTAAGAAAAATCCATATTTATATTATTCCAATTATCCAATTACATTGCATTGGGCTAACTGTCATATATCACACTCCTCTTGCTTAATCACCTACTGCTTACATCTTTTAATGTAATAAGTCATAACCAGACAAAATAATAGTTTTAAATACTCCACATATCAAAACTCAGTTACAACTTACAATTATTCCTACCTACCCATAACATTATTACTTTAACTTAGACAGATCTGAAACATGAGTAGTAAGCACTATGATTAACTTTATACTCATCAATTCTGCTATTTTATCTATTATGACTCGCATAACTTCTTATCATACTGAACTTAACACACAATCTATGTACATTACCCCCTTCCCAGACCAACTACAATTAAAGCATACAAATTTAATTATAACACCAGCTATCTATAATCCCACAAACATAAACCATGTACAATTTACCTTACTCAGGCAACAATCTTATCCTAATACTACACAGACATGCGATAAGTTTATATCAAAATACTTAAAATTTATAGTTTGCATTGTGTCACAGCTCATACTTAGTGGGAATATTCACCCCAATGCTGGCCCCCAATTGAATCCAACCCATCTAAATTTTTACACCTCATCCAGCCCAACAACTATTAACTCTCCTCAGAAAAAGTATCAACTTACTAATACTTAATAAAAATGTCAGAAGCTGTGGTGGTATTGCCTTTCTATACAAAACCATCTCAATTTAGAAACTTTAGACCTAACCATCCCAAACTATAACACCAAAATACTGTTTATTAACCTAACAATTATTTCAAAGAAACATCTGAACATAGTGGGAGCCTACATCCCACCTGGGAACAATCTGACTTCTCTAGAAAACATCCTAAATTGGACAGCAACATTCCTCCCTCAGGAAACAATTATAATGGGTGACTTTAATGTAGACTGGCTTTCCTATAGCTCTCAAAATCCTACTGACCATATTAACCTACACGGTTTCCCACAAACAATCTAAACTTGTACTGAAGTAGATAAAACATCAAACAAACATTCAGTCCTGAACTGGATTCTTACAAACATGCCAAATGTATCCCTACAAGACAGCCTCAGTGACCATATTCCAACTTACATTCTCTGACACCAAACAGATCCACAAAAACTTGCCACCTAACACCATATCTGAGATAAGAAAAAATGTATTCCCCAAAACTTCATAAATTAAAAAAATATATAAATGGGCAGCACTCAGAGATCTCCCTTTAAATACTGCAGTTGAATAATTTAACTCAACCTTCCTCAATATCCTAAACATCTTGCCATCCCCCCCAGAACAATAAGGGTAAAATCTAATTATGCCCCATGGCTAACCAAACAACCCAGATCTCTGTTTTGAATCAACATTTGTATCTGTACATTGTATATGTATTGTACTGTTATTTATAAATGTGCAGCTTTTCTACCCAGAGCTCCACTAAAAAAGGGCATTTTGTCCAGTTGCACTTTCTCAGTAAACAATTGTAAAATAAAAATAAAGTGTGTATACAATTTTCTTTATGATTATTGAAAACCTTTATTTCAAATTTTATAGCACAAATACTAATGGCCATTTGCTAAATAAAACAAAAACGTATATTCGTCGAAAATGCATTGAAACTCACATTAACTGAAAATGCATCGGGCCAGTGGCAGATTGCATGCATATTTTTTTTATCCACAAACCCAGCAATTACAGTTACATTGCTGTCTGCATCCTTCTCAGATGCATGTATCAAAATAAACAATAGTAATTACCAAAGTCACATTTCAAATTTGTTTCACACATACACCCAAATTATTCCAACTTAATTCACACACATCCACACACACACACACACACACACACACACACACACACACACACACACACACACACACACACACACACACACACACACACTATAGTAATATTCTGTGGACTTATTAGGGGTTTGATTGTGGGGAAATGTAAAGTAATAATGTGAGTGGGATGTAGCAGAATGTCAGTAACTGAGATGCTAGCTGTGTAATACTTCCATCATAGGGCACCCTTAGCTGCTCTGAAAAGGGGTGCTGCTGGATGTTATTTATTTATTTGTTTAAAGCAAAGAAACACAGCAGCAACATTTATTCACTTTAAAAATAAATTAATAACTAAACTTCACAAAGCATTGCTAACCAAACGATGCCCTAGTTGGATGCACCTACATCTATGGTTAAGGCCAACCATGAAAATAATGCAATATTAGTCATGGATTTAAAGGCCACATGCTTTTATAATGACAGCAATAAGCACAATTGTCTAAGGTTGCATTCAGAAATGGGAAGGCTTCTTTTATTTGTACACATGCTTTAAAAATGCCATAAACATCTATGATAGTATGTTCACTTACTTCTGCCTTTACATAATGCAGCGGATTCAACGTGTTCTACCTCATATCTTTACTTTCCTCCCAGCTTTATTTTGTATGTATGCCCAATGCATTTTTGAATTATTCAGCTCTTGCCCTTGCCTACCACCCACTGCACTTTTCTCTCTATCTAACCCATCAGAACCTGTACCTCTTTAACCACCCCGTGCAACATCTATTTCCCACTGCCCCTCTCCTGTAATTACCCAACTGAACTACTAACAGCAATCCTGTATCTATCCAAAAGAAATCACGTCCCTTCTTAGTTACTCAGTACAGCCTCTGTCTCCCTCTGCCCCTACACTTGTAACCCCCTCCCTCAACTCAATTTTCTGATATCTTTCAACTTATCTGACAACACATCCCTCTCCTCATATTCCTCAAACTCATATCATCTTCCTCACCTATTTGAGACTTTGCCTCTGTGCATCTTAAGCTCCTTGTGCCCCTCTTCCCCTGCATTACAACCTATTGAAACTATCATTATATGCACTGCAGTTCCATCCCTCCTTTCTGTTCCAGCATCAATGCACAACTTCAGCTTTAGATAAATAGAAAAAACACACATCCTCCCTTCCATAGGTTCATAAGTTAATATTTACTAATGAGACTACTGATCTGTGAGGATCATAAGAAGCCTAATTCTTTATTCCCATGATAATTATTAGCCCTTATATTTTACAATATGAATCTTCAAACGATGGGGCGCACAAGTGTATGTTCATAGCTTAGTACTAAGCTAACTGCCCTTGCGAGCCATTTTAAGCCTAGCCAATTATCCCTTGTGAGATTCAAACCCTGTACCTTGTGTTTGTAAGGCAAACACCTTAGCCATTAAGCCATCCTCCTAACCCGTTGGTTACTTACATGTTTATCCTGCCCATGAGAGCCATTGGAGCTAACCAGGTATAAATTTGTTGCTACCCAGACATTCATACAAGTTGTATTTGAATACAGTGATTGAGCCCTCTGCTTTATGTGGAGGGGAAGCCTGTTCCAACAAAGTGATATTTTCTGTGGTACACATCTACCCCTCCAGCATGTTCTGTAAATCTTGCAAAGGAGATTGAAGTCTCTTGAGTGGTATTTCTGAGACTACGGGACTTCCAAATATGTTATAGATATAACAGAACAGTATCTATGGAGGTTTATACACAAGGCAGAGCTCACCTCTCAGTAGCCTTTATAATAACAAGAATAGAGGCAAGGCTTTAAGATGGCCTGCATAGTTTTTGTGATTTTGATCCTTGATTTTTTTTTTCTAGTGAGGAAGTGTTGTAGCTGTTCCAGCTGTGACCAGTATTTGGACAGGTACATACTGAAAGGGGCATTGTACTCAAAGATCAGTTTAATGAGTGCGCTCTCTCTCTCTCTCTATATATATATATATATATATATATATATGTATGTATATATATATATATATATATATATATATATATATATATATATATATATATATATATATATATGTGTATATATGTATATATATATATATATATATATACAGATATATATATATATATATACATATAAAAATATATATATATATATATATATATATATATATATATATATATATATATATATATATATGTGTATGTATATATATATATATATATATATATATATATATATATGGGTCCTCTTCACATGGTCGACCTTTCAGAAAGTCGAAATTCATATGGTCGAGATCATATGATCGACTTTTGAAAAGCTTACCATGGGGAACTGCTATCTCTGTACAGTACAGTACAGAATGGGAAATTTCCCTCTTCCACACTGTAGTGCGATCTTCCACACTGTAGTGCGATCTTGGAGTTGGTATATTTAATTTATGGGGGGTGTTGGGGCAGAGCCCCCCATGGGGGGTGCAGGGTGGCATAACCTCCCTGCTAACAGTTTTTAGGTAAGTGTTCATTGTGTTTTAGTGTTTACTTTACATGGTCTGCTTTCCGAAAGTCGATCATATGGTCTCGGCCATATGGAAGTCGACTTTATGAAGACTCGACCATGTAAAGTATATATATATATATATATATATATATATATATATATATATATATATATTTTATATTTTATATATATATATATATATATATATATATATATATATATATATATATACAGAGAGAGAGAGACAGAGAGAGGAACAATTATGTCCCTAGATTAGGATATCATACCCTTCAGTATAAACTGTGCAATGAAAAAGGACTTCCTTACAATAGTGGATATGTGGAGATCATAGAACAGTTCATTGTCAACATAGTTTTCCAGATCTCTAACTACAGGATCAAGTTCCAGGGAGGAGTTATCAATGAGGTAGTTACAACGGGTGACATGCTTGCAGAAGGATACCACTATACATTTTTAGGCACTTAGTTTAAGTCCATGATTTTCTCACCAGCTACTTATTTGGGCCAGGCCTTCTTGTGTGATCATGGTGTTGTCTGAAGGGTTAATGATAGCACCAAGTTTGCAGTCATCTGTAGACTTGGTCAGCCAAAGTCTCTTAACATTTCCTTTGACGTCCAAGAAGCAACCACCAAAGAGAAGTAGCCAAGGGACTGAACCCAGAGCTACTAGTGACAGTTTTTAGTGGACATAGAGCCACTTACCCTTACTTCTTGTGTTTTATTTGTGAGACAAATTGATATCTATCAAGTTACACAGAGATTAACATTTATCTGAGAGAATTCATCTAAGACACCTGAGTGTTGGATACGTAATGTATTTACAAGGTTCTGACAGGCACTGAGCACTAATTTACCCTTATTCATTGCCTTGGTGACTTTTTCAAAAAGGTCAACCAGGTTAATAGGCAGGACCTGCCATTGGTCAATCCAGACTGGGTTGGGTCAAGAGTCTCTAGGTCACTCATAACCCTATTTATTAGTTCCATATTGATCTTTTCCATATTCTCACAGATTAAGCTAGTCAGACTTTGTGGTCTGTATTTACCCAGGTCTGTTGCAGCCCCACCTTTGTGCATGGGGATTACAGTGTTATTCTCCACTTCTGTGACATAAACCTGTTTTAAGGTTAATGTTGCATAGCCTCCACAGGTGGTCTGACAATTCATGTTTCAGGCATGTCAATAGGCAGCCTGGTATGTTATCTGGCTTCAAAGATGTAGTGTTGTTGGATTTTGATAGTGCCTTGAGAGCTTGTTATTCAGAGACGTATTAAGGGGTAGATGTGAGTATTTGATCTCAAAATACTGAAAGGGAGAGGAGGTGAAGTTGGAACTGAATTTCTCTGCTGGTAGATCAATGCAATGTCCTCTGGCTCTAAGTGTGTGACATCATTCATTGTTAGCTATGCACTGTGATATACATTATTTATGAAATTTCTAAATTAGTTAAATAAGGCTTTGTGATTATTTTCACCTGGGTTGCAATATTTATCTTATATCTGGCTTTATTTAATTCAGTCAGGATTCAGAGTTATTTGTTTAGATTTATAAGAGTGCTTTGGCTTCATGAGAGTTATATCTATTTTTGTATAGAATATTTTTTTCTTTTGTTATAGAGGTTATTTATATTAGGGTTCCATGACTGGGGGTTTCTTTTTGAAATTTTCATTGTATGTATTTCTGAGCGGGACAAATCCACCTGGGCAACTATTTATATGTTCATAGAACTTGGCAATAAGGGATTTCACATAAACAGTGGGATTGCCAGTGTGGGAGGAGATTTTGAATTTCGTCTGGTCATCACTCAGTTTTAGTACATTAGCATTTGCATTGTCCTGATTAATAAAGTATTGGAGGATGCTTCTAGCTTCATTCTTAGTGCAAATGTAACTGACTTGTGGTGTAATTTGACCTGGGAGAGGATTGCAATAGGTGAACAGCAGAATTGTCCCTTTAACTATTGTTGTTAGAACTCTACTTTTCATAATGGATTTCTGTATTGGCCCAGACAGTTCAGCATTTGACATGCAACCATCCTTGAATGTTATGTTTCTTTATATAGCTGTCTGACTTTAAGTTTGGATTTGTCCTACTGTTGATCATGACAATGGTATGGCTGCAAGCAGAGCTGCAGAGTGAAATTGTTCCTTTATTTGCTGCTGGGTACAATGACTGTCAGTGGCAGACTAGGGTCCAGCATGTTTCTGGCCATGGGATTCTCTCCCTATAATGGTAGACAAGATCCCAACATATTCCCAGCAAAGAGACACTGTCCCCATGGTATCACCATACTGACAGCAAGCCAGATAAATATGGGACACCAAACCAGGAAGCACATCACTCTTCATAGGTTCATAGGTAGGTACTATGTTATCAGCCCAAGGGCCTATGAAAGCCTAGCCAACAAAGTTCCCTCGCTTACGCCAACCCAAGAAAGTTAATTTCCTGTGCCCCTGTTGAGCAGAGACACAGAAGTGATCCCCGGGGTGTATTTCATATTTCCCATCCACTCATAAAGATTTTTCTTGAAGAGTGTTAATGAGGAACTTTGCTTGACATAGATGGGTAGCTTGTTCCAGAGTATGGGAAGTCTCTGGGACAGGAATCTATCCCTCCAGCAAGTCCTGTTTATTGTGGTGACAAGGTTTAGGTCCCTAGAGTATGTAGCTCAGAGGGATTGGGATTTCTTTAGGTGTAGCATGTCCAACAGCTCTGGGTCTGACATAGCTTTATATGTTAGGCAGAAATCGCCTTGGAGTAGGCGATATGCTACAGAGTAAAGCTGGAGTTTTTTGAGATGATCAGTGTAGGGCATCTATTTGAGGCCAGTAATTCTCTTTGTGAGGTACTTCTGTGGCCTTTCCAGCTGCTGCAGATGTCTTGTGAGGTACATTCCAAAAGGGGCGTTGTACTCTATAATGGGTCTAATGAGTGTCGAGTAGAGGGGAACAATGACCTCTTTTTTCCTGGATGAGAACCCTTTTGTGATGAGGTGTGCTGTGTAGAAGGATTTCCTGACTACTGTAGCAATGTGATTATCAAAGGAGAGACTACTATCCACCTAGGTCCCAAGGTCTCTTATCACACATTCGGTGTTAAGAAGACTGCCACCTATGTGGTAGTTCATGGGTACAGAGTTTTTACCAAAAGGGATAACAATGCACTTTTTGGCATTGAGCTTGAGGCCATGGCTCTGACACCAGGCATCTGTCTCAGTGAGGCCCTTCTGTAGGATGTCCACATCATTTGGAGACTTGACTATAGCTCCTAATTTGGAGTCATCTGCGAACTTTGTTAGCTAGAGGCCTTCTGTGTTAGCCTGTACTTCAGAGAAGTAGATACCAAACAGGAGAGGTCCCAGGACTGAACCCTGTGGTACTCCACTTGTCACTGGTTTGACGTCAGATTTGGAGTCTGCTACTTTTACAGTGTGGGTTCTGTCAGTGAGCCAGTTGGCAACCCATCTTGTGAGATAGGGATTTGTACCTAGTTTAGTGAGTTTAGCTATAATTCCAGAATGGGGGATGGTGTCAAAAACCTTGGCAAGGTCAAGATAGGCTGTGTGAACCACCTTACCCTCATCTACAGCTTTGGTGAAGGCCTCAAAGAAGTCGACCAGGTTCAGGAGGCAAGATCTGCCTTTCACAAACCCAAACTGGGTGGGGTCCAGAAGTTGGAGGTTACCAATGTCTTTGTTTATGAATTCCATGATGATACATTCCATGGCCTTGCAGAAAAGGCTTATCAGGCTAATAGGGTGATAGTTCCCAGGATCAGTGGTAGCTCCCCCTTTGTGGAGTGGGATAACTGTTGCTGTGCACCATTCAGTGGGCACAAAGCCTGATGTGAGGCTATGATTGAACATGGTGCTTAGGTGAGAAGCCAGTTTGTTCTGAAGTTCATGTAAAATGCAGCCTGGGATGTTGTCCGGTCCCATGGATGCTGTGTTTTTGGCTTTAGAGAGTGCTGCTTTTACCTGTGAAGTTGTGATTACAGGGACTCTGCATTCTTCCTGTATGAGAGAGGAGTAAAGTTAGCACTGAACCTATCTGCCAGGATGTTGGCAATATCAGTTGGTTCTGTAATTTTTGTGTCATTGTGCTGTAACTCAGAGCAGATCTGGGCATTGCCATTGAGATTCTTGACATAGCTATAGAATGTTTTGTGGTTGTCCTTAGAATCAGTGGCAATCTTGTTTTCATACCTAGCTTTGGAGGATCTTATAAGGGATCTCAGCTTCTTGCTGAGGCTGACCACGGAGCTCCTCCACTCATGGGATTTTACTCTCTTTTGCAACAATTTTTTCCTTCTATTGTAGAGTTTGTTTATGGCAGGGGACCACCATATTGGCTTCCTTTTTTTGGAGGATAGCATCTTAGTTCTGTTTGGGATAGCACGATCCATGCACTCATGTAAGTGCTTATGGAGTGCATTAGTGTAGGATTCAGCAGTCGTAACTGTATTGTCCATCTGCATGGGTGTCATGAAGTTCACCACTTCTGTCTTAAGAAGCATGAAGTTGGCTTTGGAGAAATTTTTTACCGTGGTTTCCTTAATGGGGGGTGGGGGCGGGATGTGGATATCTAAGGTGATTAGCTTATGGTAGGATCTGACCAACAAGGAGTTGACTTCAGATGTGGAACACCGGTCACTCATGTTGGTAATGACTAGGTCTAGGATATTGTTGCCCCTGGTGGGGGTGTGGATAAGCTGATCCAGGGCACTGAAATTTATGAATTCCAGAAAGCGCTGAGTGAAGGAGTTGGTACATGAGTAGTTTTCCCAGTTAATGGTGGGGTAGTTGAAATCACCCAATATTAGGATGTTTGCTTGAACCCTAATATTTTTCAGTATATCAAGAAAAGAGGAGGGGGAATCCTGTGGCATGGTGGGGGATCTGTACCAAGCTACAATATGGATCGCAGTTTTACCCAGAGTTAGTTGCACTTGTATAACCTCGGCTGCATTATGCTGAGCAACTAGCCTGGAAGTGTGGGTATCCTTAATGAATATGGACACATGTCTGCCTTTGGTGTTCCGGTCCAGGTTAGTTGGCCGAAAAGTGTGGTATGAGTTATAGCCTGGTAATGCAGGGGTGCTCTCTGGAGCCTTGAACCAGGTCTCAGTCACTGTACAGACATCGAGGTTCTCCATTTTAAGGAGTGCCTCGAGTGAGTGCATTTTGAGATTTAGACTTCTAGCATACTGAGTACCATACTTCACTTCTGTGTATAGATACAAGCTGGTACCAGCTCTATGTGCTGCACCCCACATTTTCTGTAAAATGCAGTACTGGCCATAGTGCATGTCATCCTCTAATAAAAGAACATATTTCTTAAAAGCCCTATACAGCCTGGCAACTAATGTTACAAATGATCGATAATATTATGCATGTATACACCTTCAGCTACAATGTTTAGTTGCCTACATGCTTTGCAGAAAAATGCACCATCATTCTGCAGTGTCTCCTACATGACTGACATATAGGACATGCATGGGTTTATATTCAGATAGGGTGTTACATGGGCATCCCTGAACACATCAGCAAATTTATACTATTCAGCATCCCAACAGAAATTTGTGTACCTTTTTGCTCATTCTTTTCAGGTAATATTTATGTACTTGGATAAAGTTTTCTTTAAGTGACTGCAGTATTGTTAAATTGCATATTCAGAGTCCCATATAGTATAGTGCTCCCTGTACAAGAGTATAAATTCAAGACATGTAGAGCAATAGTTCTGTAAATACTAAGAAAGTTTCATGTGTGCAACAAACATCAGCAGTTGTATTATCACCTTTTCTGTTTTCTGTGATTTAGCATTCTATGATGTCATCATAATCTTAAAGGCTTCAACATATTTATTCACCATTTCATTGAAAAAATTCTGTGATAATTTCCTAAAATCCAGCCAGGTTTGTGTAATGTGGAGTTGTTTAACATAAAATTATTCTTAAAATGTAAGTATCTTTATGTAAAATATTTTTGGAGAGATATTAAGAATAGCAAAATTTGTTGTAATGATTTTGTCAAGAAAATCTAATTCAGTTAGTGTGTTTTAATGACTTCCACATAGGAGTTGAGTATTTAAAACTAAAAAAAAAAAAAAAGCAAATTAAGTTGTCATAATCAAAGAGACTTCTCCTGTGGTGCTTGCAACTAATGCAGAGATCTCTAAATCATGTAACTAGACATGCTGGAGGTTCAATGCTCACTGTGGGAAACCCAATGTCCAATGCCCTGGAACAGCTCATTCTGACCCCCACAAGAGGAAGCAACATCCTCGACTTGGTTATCACCAACATGGGAGACTATTGCTCTGCACCTCCCTGGTGAAATCGGACCACAAACTGATCACCATGGAAATCTCCATCTCACCTACACCCCATGCTAAGGTGACCACCCTGAAAAACATCTCTAAAGCAAACTTTTGGCTCCAAAAAACAGAGGTGGCTGACTTCTTGGCACACATGCCAATGGAAAATAGCTACATGACTGCTGAATCATACACCAGTGCACTGTACGAGCATGTACACAAATGCATGGGCCTTGCCATACCAAATAGAACTAAGACATTCTCCTCCAAAAAAGGAAGCCAATCTGGTGGTCCCCAGCCATCAATAAACTCTACAACAGAAGGAAGAAACTGTTGCAGAAAAAAATAAAATCACAAGACTGGAAAGCCTCCCTTATCAGTTTGAACAAAAAGCTGAGATCCCTTATCAAATCCTCTAAAGCCAGCTATGAAGACAGAATTGTGGCTGACACCAAAAACAATCACTAAGCCTTCTATACCTATATCAAAAACCTCCATGGCAGTACCCAGATTTGCTCTGAGTTATTGCACAATGGTATCTCCTATACCGAGCCAACAGATATAGCCAACATACTGACCAACAGATTTAGTGCCAACTTTACCCCTCTCCCCCCAAGGGCCCTATCACAGTGCCAGAAGAAAGCCTGGTACCCACCATTTCTGCAGCTCAGGTAAAAGCTGTATTGTCCAAAGCCAAGAATACAGCTTCCATAGGACATGATAATATCCCTGGGTGTTTCCTACATGAGCTACAAAATGAACTGGCACCACATCTGTGTGCCCTGTTCAATCACAGCCTTACCTCAGGCTATATCCCTAATGACGGATAGATTCCTGTCCCAGAGACTTCCCGTACTCTGGAACAATCTACCCATTCATGTCAAGCAAAGCTCCTCATTGGCCCTCTTTAATAAAAATCTTAAGGACTGGTTGGGAAATAGAAAATTCACCCCATGGATCACTTCTGTGGCACTGCTTGACAGGGGCACAGGAAAATAATTTTCTTGAGTGGTGAAAGCCAGGGAACCTTTTTGGCTAGGCTTATATAGGCTCCAGGGCTGATAGCCTAGTACCTACCTATGAACCTGTGAATGGCGCACTGCTATAGACATCCCCTCCATAAGGGGGGAGCAACTACAGACCCTGGGAACTATTGCCCCATTAGCCTGACGAGTCTGGTATGCAAAGCTATGGACCTGCTTATCAAAGATATAGGCAATATCCAAACTCTTGAACCCACACAGTTTGGCTTTGTCAAGGTGAGATCCTGCCTGCTGAACCTGGTTGACTTCCTTAAGGTAGTCACCAAGGCTCTAGATGAGGGTAAGGCAGTGCATACAGCCTACCTTGGCCTGGCCAAGGCCTTTGATACCATTCCCTACTAAGGTATAATTGATAAACTCACCAAACTAGGCATCAATCCATACATCACTAGGTGGGTTGCAAATTGGCTTGCAGACAGGACCCACAGAGTGAAAGTTGTGGATTCCAAGTCAGACTGTTGACCAGTCACAAGTGGAGTCCCACAGGGCTTGGTCTTGGGCCTTCTCCTGTTTGGCATCTACTTCCCGGAAGGCCAGGCCAACATAGAAGGACTCTGGTTAACCAAGTTCAATGATGACTGTGAGCTAGGAGTCATTATCAACTCCCGAGGTGATGCAGACATCCTACAAAAGGGCCTCTCTGAGACCAATGACTGGTGTTGGAACCATGGTCTGAAGCTTAACACCAAAAAAATGCGTTATCATGCTCTTTGAAAAAAATCTCAGTTCCCATGAATTACCGCATTGATGGGAGCCTACTGAACACTGAAGGGACCATAAGAAATTTGGGCACCCAGGCTGACAGGCACCTCACCTTTGACTACTACATTGTTACTGTGGTCAGAAAGTCCTTCTATATGGCACATCTTATAACCAAAGGTTTTGCATCCAGGAAGAAAGAGGACATCAAATATAACACCCCATTTAGCATGTACCTGACCAGGCACCTACAACAGCTGGAGAGGCCACAAAAGTACCTCACAAAAAGGATCCTAGCCTTAAACACATGTCTTACATGGACAGACTCAAGAAACTTCAGCTGTTCTCAGTCTCTTATCGCCTACTTAGAGGTGATCTCTGCTTGATTACAAAGCTATGTCCGACCCAGCCCTCCTTGAAATGCTACACCTAAAGAAATCCCAATCCCCCTGTGCCACATGCTCCAGAGATCACAATGTCATTACCACAATAAACAGAACATGCTGGAGGGACAGATTAATCTGAAAATGACTGCCCATACTCTGGAATAAGCTTTGCATTCATGTCAAGAAGAGCACCTCAGTGGTCATCTTCAAGAGAAATGTTGATGAGTGAATGGGTAACAGAAAGTTCACTCCAGGGATCATATCAGTTGCCCTACTGGATAGGGGCACTGTGAACTAACATCAGGTGGCACAGTGCCTGGGCAATATTTTTGGGCTAGGCTTGTAAAGGCTCCAGGGAGATGAGCCAAGTACACACCTATGAACCTATATGATCAAACACATTAGAAGCATCTATAGCTAAAGCAAAGTAGTTGTAATTTTTTTATATTTACTAAGGGCTTGTACAGATTCTGAAGTTAATGTAAGGTCTGCAGTTTGTCTATTTTGAAAAAAAAAACAGATTGAAAAGGTGATATAATTAATTTGGAGGATGGCTTTAAGTCTATTGGCTAACAAGGATGCATAGATTTTTAAATCAACATTTGTAAGTGCTATGGGTCTGTAACTATCAGGATCATCAGGGCTTTGGTATCAGTATGGTCCTAGAGCCATTTGTGTATAGATTTGATATTCCTTTAGATCTAATCACACTGAATAGGTTTAACAATATTTTTGCCATCATTGGTAGGAAACATTTAAAGAATTAAAAAATGAAGTAATCAGGGCATGCAGCTTTGCCATTTTTTAAGTTTTTCATAATATTATTCAATTCTTGCAATAAGAAGGGTGCATTCAAGTATTATATTTGTTGGTAGTTTGTTTTTTGGAAATTTGTTTGTTTTAAGTAATGCATTTATACTTTGTAGCATCAACTAATTACATCAATTACAATCTTTGTGGTCTTTAATCAATTAATCAATTAATGTACTATGGTATATAAAGGGATGCATTATTCATACATCCATACTTGAAGGAAGAAAGGCTATACCAAAAAAGCGGCGACTTACCTGTCTCTTTTTACTTGTTTGTCTTTAAGCGACAGTCTGTGTAGAAGATTTGGTGAGATTTTATTTGCAGCTGGTTGCACCTCACTTTTTGACTATTTTTGATATTTTTTCGTTTTGAGGGTGCTTTGCTTGTCAGGTAACCTTGTTTTTACCTTGTTTTAAGTAATGATGAAGTTTTGCTGGATTAGAGTTAATATTATGCTCATAGTATAATTGGGAGTAGATAGATTCAAAAATGTGCATAATTTCAGTGGTTGAGTGGAACAAACTACCCAGAAGTTTAATAGCTATTATTGTGAGGAGTGGAGTGTTTGCTTTAGTTAATCTAGATAATGTTTTTGAGAGTGCATGAACCTGATCCTAGTATTAGCTCCGCATTTAGATTCATACTAAGAACATTTTGAGAGGTAAAGAAGGTTTAACTGTTTTTTTCATTAATTTGGTCAATTATGTTTTTATTATTTTGAATAGCTAATTTAGCTTCCACATGTACAATTTTAAGCTCTAATTCATTTTGAATGTATTACCTATTATAGTAGGAAGCTTTATTGATGAGAATACGTTGCATTTGGTATTTTAGAGCTGCTCATTGGACATCAAAAGGGATCTTACTATATTTAATATTTGTGTTATTTATTTGCTAACATTTTTCTTTAACAGAATATGATTTAAGATCCAGTCAAAATATTTCATTTCAGTAGCTGTTGTGGTGGAGTTGCCTAATTTTAATGGAATTTTAGAGTAGTCAGAAAAAAATGGGTTCTGTGTTATCCTGCCTAAAAAGTTACTTGAAATTCGAAAGAACTCAATTCTTGACCACATTTTGTGGCAATGAGAATAATGTGCACAATTTAACTTTGTTGATTGGATATTAATAGTTGTATAGAGATCAATAAAATCAAAATTAGAGATTAGGTCTAAAATGGCTGATGCGGCATTAAGGTTATATTACTTGGAATTTGTAATTCTGTCTTATAGGAATTTATGACAGAATTCCAGTCTCTGCAAGAATGTGGTAACAGTTTTTAAATTAGTTTAAGATATTCATAGATTTATTTTTACTAAGCTAATGACCTGGGACCGAGCTTTCTAGACCTATCCAAGTTTTCCCAAAAGAATAATGATGTCCTATCTTCAAATAGGACCTTGATGGCCAGGAATTTATAAGCAACACCAGTCCATAAGGGAAATAAGTGCCAGGTCCACTGTAAATTTCTTGTTCCCCATCCACTGGTCTAGGTTGTGCTTAAATTGGGTTATAGATAAACTGGATAAGAAGCCTGTTCCCTAGGAGGGGCAGTCACTGGGGCACATATCTGCACTTCCAGCATATTTTGCCCAAGTCATATGCAAAACTCAGGTCCCCAGATTTTGTACTTCAGGTACTCTTTGACTTATGAATATGCAGAAGACTCATAAGGGTGATGTTTGTGGATGCCTTGCAAATCAGGCATAGATCACAACTCAGCAATCTATAGGAGTCTAAGTAGAGGGAATTTACTTTAAGGCACTCTGTCTAATGCAGGTTTGTTTAGTCTGTGTAATGCAGGTTTGTTATGCCTTGTATTCCTTTTGTAAGAAATGGCTGAGGTTACTCTAGTTGCTGCATATGCCTGGTCAGGTACATACCAAAGGGAGCATTATACACTATGATTGGTCTGATAAAGACAGAGTACAGTGGAATAATGAGACTGATTTATGCTCTGACCAGGTAGAGCATTGACAGAGGGGAGTGCAGTGACCTCCTCCCATGTTGGTGAGTGCTATGTCTAGGACATATGGGCCCCTTGGGGGGTGCAGACTATCTGTTCCAGAGCATTTGTACTAACAAAGTCTAGGAACTTCTGGGTGAGCATGTTCGTGCTCATGTATATCACCCAGTAGTTGGAAGGATAGTTGAAATCTCCAACAACTAAGGTATTTGGCTGTATGATGAGTGACTCCAGTAAGTCAAGGTAGGCTGTGTGCTTTTCTTGGTTCTTCATGGGGGACCTATAGCTAGAAGTTTGTGGTAGAGTATTTTGCCTATATTTAGTTAGACATGGAGTAGTTTGAGAGAGTTATACTGTTTGATCAGTCTTGAGTTTTACTTGGCTTTCATGAAGATGGATACAGCTACACCTTTGGTTCTTTCACTCACATTTTGAGGTCTGAACATGTAGAAGGCATTGTAGCCTTGCACAGCCAGGGTACTCTCCACAGCTTTGAACCATGTCTCAATGACTACACAGACATCAGCATCTTCCAAGGTGAGGAGTGCTTCCATGGAGTGCAGTTTCATGTTTAGACTCCTAGTATTAAGCAGCAGAACCTTGAGTTTGTTTTGATTGGATTTTGTTACATCAGAAATGTTGTTGTTTTGACATTGCCTAAAAAAAGGCACTATGGGGGAAGCAGGCACCTTGACAGTATCTGAAAGCCTAGAGGAGACAGGTGCAAACCATCTCTGGCAAAGCAGCATGGCCTGTTGACCAGTAATTCCCAGACTAACAGATACTAGATCCCACCACAAGCTAAGTCAATTGTTGAAGTAAATAATTTTTTGTTTTTATTGTGTCATCATCCTGAGTGAAGATAGAATGATGACTAGGGCTAGAGTCATACCTGCCTGGGATACATATTGTAAGAGTTTAGTCATGTCTCTCTTCATATAGCCACATCACAAGTAATTCACCCCAACACGGACTATGACAGAGTCGTAATGGTACTTGTTGTTGAGTGATTTGAGTTCATGCGTGATTTGATGGATCATGGTACCTTACATGCAGCTAATTATGATGTGACCTTCTTCTTGTCCAGCTTGGTGAGGGGGACATCTGTGTGTCTCACTATGCAGTCACCTATGACTAAGACATTAAGCTTTGAGGAGTTTTGCCTTAGGGGCTTATTTGCTGAAGCATTGGTATATGTGTTATTATGTGTAGTGGTTTCTATATGCATAGCATTGTGTGGGAGATCTCTAATCTTTTGGTAGGCTTCTAGTGAGTACCTCAGTGTATGTGGGTTTATGTGTCGTGACCTCATTTTATGTGTGAGGTGAAGTCTATATACTGACAACCTGTTTGATGTCTGGTTTGTTGTTAGGTGTGACCATCGATTCCAATTTCATAGTGTAATTACATTTTTAAAACAAAACCAAAACAAAACTGGAAAGCAGAACCAAGCTGGATAAAAACGGCACGGACTGTTTTATTCAAGGTAAGCGCTTTCAGCTAAGCAAATGCCCAGCCTTCATCAGACAAAAGTCACTCCACACAACTCTATTTTTATATAAAAATGTAATTCACATTCATTAAACGTTAATAAACCAATCACTGTCATGAATCAATTTAAAATGGTTACACCTATAATCATCATATTATAAAACCTTCCTTTCCTAATCTTTTTAGTCAGTGTCAAACAGATGTTTACTCAAGGAGCACCTATTCATACATAAAAACAAATATAAAGTGTATATAATACAACAAAATTACAAGCTACATTAAAAAAACACTCAATAGCATAAAAAACTGAATGCTTAAGGATAGTAAAATAATTAAATATATTATTAAAAGAGAAGCTGTCTCACATTAAAGTTGCTATAAAATGCTATACAAATTGCCAAATAACATTTACCTAAGAAGAGCTTTAAGTTTAAGCAAACATTTTATGGATGCAAAATCATTTAACCCTGGGGGGAGATGAGCACATGTTCTAATTTGCCAAAATAACTCTTGCTCTTCCAGATACAACTGCCAGGGTCCTCCTGTTATATCATTTCTAACCTGGTACAACACACAAAATGTAAAATAATGATCAGAGAAATCTAAAATGTGCCTAGCAAATGCATTTGTGAGGTCCTTCCTACCTATGGCATACAGGTGTTCATAAATTCTTTTCTTTATTTTTCTCTCTGTTTTGCCTATATAGAAGGAAGGACATTTCTCACATAATGCTACATGTATTACTCCCTTTGTATCACAGCTGTAATTACCCTTGATAAAATAATTTTTCCTGTTAATGTACACTTTCTTATCATTGTGAATAAATTTACATTGTGGGCACATACCACATTTTCGCATACCCTTTATTTTGTCTTTTGGTTTATCTACGACTATTTCAACAAGGTTTTTGAGATTAATACCCCTTCGATATGTGTATTTTGGAAATGTACCCAAAACCTTAACTAGAGCTCTGTCTTCTAGTATGATGCTCCAATTCTTAGCCACTACTTCCCATATAAATTTAAAGTCCACACTATATGTGAACAAAAAGTTAATTCTAGGGTGAACAGGGGAATCCGAATTCATGATGTCATTATTAGCCCTACCCATCAAACCTCCACCTAACAAAGGCATAAAATGCCCAGTGGTCCTTTTGCCCTGAACTTCCTGCAATGTCCCCACAATAAGACTGTCAGGATACCCTCTACTCAGAAACATTTTACTGATATTGTCACATTCCTCAATGAAATCAGTATCATCTGAGATCATTCTGGCAGCCCTGACAAATTGCCCCTTCACTACACTCCTTTTTTGATGGAAGTGGTGACAACTAGAAAAATGGAGATAACTATTTGAATGGGTTGGCTTTCTCTAAATTAAAGACTTAAATTTATTATTAGTTTTGTCCTTACAGATTTTAACATCCAAAAAGTTCATTTCATCAACTCCTATGGAATACGTAAATTCTAAAAAGTCAGTCATTCCAGAAATATTGTCAATAAACTCAGGGATAAGATTTTGCGGGCCCTTCCAGATAAAACACATGTCATCTTGGTATCTAGTATACCAAGTGACATGTTGTTGGTACAGTTCACTATTGAACAGCCAGTTACGTTCCCAAAACGCCATAACGCTATTAGCAAAACTACACCCACAGGGTGACCCCATGGCAATTCCTATATTTTGGAGAAAAAAACTGGTCTTTAAAAACCAGAAAGTTGTTTGATAACACTACGATTAGTAGAGTTTCCACTAGGTACATCTGTATATTGGTGACTTTTTTAGCTAGCATGAAATTTCTTGTCCAGTCAATACCTAGTTGGTGATGTATAACTGTATAAAGATCTTTAACATCTACCACCAGAAACATCACATCCGAATGGTATTCAATTTTATTAAAATTCTCTAAAAAATCCCAAGAATCTTTACAGATCTGAGGTTCCCCCTGGATGTATGGTTTAAGGATACCATCAATATACTTGGCACAAACATAAGTAATAAAACCCCGTCCATCCACTATGGGCCTTAAAGGGGGATCAATTAGATTTTTGTGAATTTTGGGTGTGCCAAAAATGGTAGGAACCTTTGGTGCTGGCATGGACAAATAGTGAAACGTGTTACAATCAATACTACCCTCTAGAAAGAGATCATCCAACACTCCCCTGATTTTCTTATAGGCTACATGCACTTCATTAAGACTGGATCTCAAATATGTATCAGATTGTAAATGAATAAGGATTTTATTTTCATACACATATTCGTCCATGAAAACCAGACCCCCACCCTTATCTGGTTTCATGACTCTAACATTACATTCATTAAGAAGTGATATGAAATCTAATTTATGTTTGGATATGTTACTTCTTAATCTCAAATCCTGTATGTTATTATTAAGTCCAGCCCTAAAATCAATGTCACATAGTTTTTCAAAAATATTCAACCCAGAATGCAGAGGTGGGTTGAATACACTTGACACTCTAAAAGAATTAAGAAATGCAGGTGTATTTCCCAAAGACACAGCCAAATTCAGCTTACGGACATACAGTTTAAGATCTATAAGTGTTTTTACAAGATCACTCCTTTTATCTGGAATGAACGACAAACCTTTTGAAAAAAATTCAATCAGGGGTTGCTCAACAGTTAGAACAGTGTAATTATATATTTTAAAGTCACTACGTTGGGTTGTAAGGATCTCAGGTCCTATCTCTAAAGGATATGTCATCTCCTCCGTTGGTTTCCTTTTCTCTTTCTCTGTGGTTGACCCCTCTTGTTCACTCTGGTATTGTTGTCCTGGATATTCCTGTCCCTGGGAAAACCCTGCTTATTATCAATATGAGCAAATTCCTGATTTTAATTTTGACCATGTGCATTATTTGAATTATTTTGGCCCCTAATACATTCACTTCTGCGCACAGGCATTTGTTCTTGATTAACATTATTAATATCAGAAGTAGTAGAATTTTTAGACTTTTCATCTCCCATAGGTGAATTCTGTACTACCAAAGGGGGAGGGGGGTAAGCTTTATTGTTTGCATAATCTGACAAGTCTCTATCCATTTTACGTTTTTTTGTTAAGAACCAGTTTAGAAATAGAAGCTTCAATACTTGAGAAAATTCTCAGATAGTCATATTTATATCTGAAAAAATCATTGTCTTGCACCAAGCTAGACTCCAAAACTTCAAGTTCCTTTTTGAGACCAATAATCTCAGTTCCATAAAAAATTAATTAAAGACAGCAAAAATTCAAAACCCTGTTTATCAAAGAGGGTTAAAAGCTCTTGATGGAAAACATAATTGCATAGCAAACCTGCAGGATAACGCCACTGGCGTAAGCCCTTAGGCACAACTTTCTTCGTGATGCATTCCTGCAAGTAAGCAACTTCTAGTTGCAATTTTTTACAACGGAACAATTTATGGTCAAAAGTATTCAATCTGTCAACAAAGTTACTCACCAACCGCTCACTGTTCATGGCTGTCCCCTCTGAATCATAAGATACTTGAAAAAAATCTTTTTTACCCAAGAAGTTAGCCATTGTAGGTAGAGCAGCAACATTATTAACTTCATTAACGTTTTCCGATATCTCATTAACTTGACCATACGAAACTTATCCACTACGTCTCCTGATATTACCACTACAATTTGGTTGCCCAGAAGATGCGTTAGCATTATTAACTTGTTGGGAAGTGCGCTGATTCACCAGATGCATTGCAGGGAAAACGGTCGTTTCAGAATTACCTCTGGAAACTGCAACTGAGTCAGCAAGGTTCCCTTGAGTACACAATTCCACCTTTTGCGATAACGCTTCCACTCTATTTAAAAGCAACATGAATTAGATTTCATATCACTTCTTAATGAATGTAATGTTAGAGTCATGAAACCAGATAAGGGTGGGGGTCTGGTTTTCATGGACGAATATGTGTATGAAAATAAAATGCTTATGCATTTACAATCTGATACATATTTGAGATCCAGTCTTAATGAAGTGCATGTAGCCTATAAGAAAATCAGGGGAGTGTTGGATGATCTCTTTCTAGGGGGTAGTATTGATTAGAACACGTTTCACTATTTGTCCATGCCAGCACCAAAGGTTCCTACCATTTTTGGCACACCCAAAATTCACAAAAATCTAATTGATCCCCCTTTAAGGCCCATAGTGGACGGACAAGGTTATATTACTTATGCTTGTGCCAAGTATATTGATGGTATCCTTAAACCATACATCCAGGGGGAACCTCAGATCTGTAAAGATTCTTGGGATTTTTTGGAGAATTTTAATAAAATTGAATACCATTTGGATGTGATCTTTCTGGTGGTAGATGTTAAAGATCTTTATACAGTTATACCTCACCAACTAGGTATTGACTGGACAAGAAATTTCATGCTAGCTAAAAAAGCCACCAATATACAGATGTACCTAGTGGAAACTCTACTAGACGTAGTGTTATCAAACAACTTTCTGGTTTTTAAAGACCATTTTTTTCTCCAAAATATAGGAATTGCCATGGGGTCACCCTGTGGGTGTAGTTTTGCTAATAGCGTTATGGCATTTTGGGAACGTAACTGGCTGTTCAATAGTGAACTGTACCAACAACATGTCACTTGGTATACTAGATACCGAGATGACATGTGTTTTATCTGGAAGGGCCCGCAAAATCTTATCCCTGAGTTTATTGACAATATTTCTGGAATGACTGACTTTTTAGAATTTACGTATTCCATAGGAGTTGATGAAATGAACTTTTTGGATGTTAAAATCTGTAAGGACAAAACTAATAATAAATTTAAGTCTTTAATTTAGAGAAAGCCAACCCATTCAAATAGTTATCTCCATTTTTCTAGTTGTCACCCCTTCCATCAAAAAAGGAGTGTAGTGAAGGGGCAATTTGTCAGGGCTGCCAGAATGATCTCAGATGATATTGATTTCATTGAGGAATGTGACAATATCAGTAAAATGTTTCTGAGTAGAGGGTATCCTGACAGTCTTATTGTGGGGACATTGCAGGAAGTTCAGGGCAAAACGACCACTGGGCATTTTATGCCTTTGTTAGGTGGAGGTTTGATGGGTAGGGCTAATAATGACATCATGAATTCGGATTCCCCTGTTCACCCTAGAATTAACTTTTTGTTCACATATAGTGTGGACTTTAAAT
Source organism: Protopterus annectens (assembly GCF_019279795.1). Taxonomy (NCBI): domain Eukaryota; kingdom Metazoa; phylum Chordata; order Ceratodontiformes; family Protopteridae; genus Protopterus; species Protopterus annectens. The sequence continues at coordinate 1,043,576,094 of NC_056729.1, forward strand.
TTATATGGGAAGTAGTGGCTAAGAATTGGAGCATCATACTAGAAGACAGAGCTCTAGTTAAGGTTTTGGGTACATTTCCAAAATACACATATCGAAGGGGTATTAATCTCAAAAACCTTGTTGAAATGGTCGTAGATAAACCAAAAGATAAAATAAAGGGTATGCGAAAATGTGGTATGTGCCCACAATGTAAATTTATTCACAATGATAAGAAAGTGTACATTAACAGGAAAAATTATTTTATCAAGGGTAATTACAACTGTGATACACAGGGAGTAATATATGTAGCGTTATGTGAGAAATGTCCTTCCTTCTATATAGGCAAAACAGAGAGAAAAATAAAGAAAAGAATTTATGAACACCTGTATGCCATAGGTTGGAAGGACCTCACAAATGCACTTGCTAGGCACATTTTAGATTTCCCTGATCATTGTTTTACATTTTGTGTGTTGTACCAGGTTAGAAATTATATAAGAGGATGACCCTGGTAGTTGTATCTGGAAGAGCAAGAGTTATTTTGGCAAATTAGAACATGTGCTCATCTCCCCCCAGGGTTAAATGATTTTGCATCCATAAAGTGTGTGCTTAAACTTAAAACTCTTCTTAGGTAAATGTTATTTGGCAATTTGTATAGCATTTTATAGCAACTTTAATGTGAGACAGCTTCTCTTTTAATAATATATTTAATTATTTCACTATCCTTAAGCATTCAGTTTTTTATGCTATTGAGTGGTTTTTTAATGTAGCTTGTAATTTTGTTGTATTATATACACTTTATATTTGTTTTTTTGTATGAATAGGTGCTTCTTGAGTAAACATCTGTTTGACACTGACTAAAAAGATTAGGAAAGGAAGGTTTTATAATATGATGATTATAGGTGTAACCATTTTAAATTGATTCATGACAGTGATTGGTTTATTAACGTTTAATGAATGTGAATTACTTTTTTATATAAAAATAGAGCTGTGTGGAGTGACTTTTGTCTGATGAAAGCTGGGCATTTGCTTAGCTGAAAGCGCTTACTTTGAATAAAACAGTCCTTGCCGTTTTTATCCAGCTTGGTTCTGCTTTCCAGTTTTGTTTTTGTAATTACATTTTTCACATCTTTTATTTGTTGCTTTACGAGTAAGTGGTTGTTACTATACATGAGGTAATTATTACATTGCCTCAGGATGCCCATGTCAATCAGGCTGGCTGGCCAAATCATGGGAAACTGCCTTTTCATTACAGCAGGATTTTACTGTATGTATTATTAGGGAAGGGATTGGGCTCAGGGCACCCCTAACCCCTGTTGTATGGTGCACTGCAATGCACAAAAGTGAGGCTTAAATGCAAGCAAAATTAAGACACCTTTAAGCTAATGCTGACCATCTAAAAAAACTCCACCTATACTCTGTCGCATATCGTCTACTCAGAGGCGATCTCTGCTTAACATACAAGGCCATGTCAAACCCAGAGCTGTTGGACATGCTACACTTAAAGAAATCCCAATCCCTCAGAGACACACGCTTCAGGGATCTAAACCTTGTCATCACAATGAACAAAACATGCTGGAGGGATAGGTTCTTCACCCAGAGACTCCCCAGACTCTGGAATAGACTGCCCATACATGTCAAGCAGAGCGCCTCTTTGACCCTCTTCAAAAGGAACCTTGATGACTGAATGGGAGATAGGAAATTCACCCCGGGAATCATGTCAGTCACCCTGCTAGACAGGGGTCCAGGGAAGCAAATACTGTGGGAAGAAATAGCTAGAGAATTGCTATGGCTAGGCTTGTATAGGCCCTAGGGATAATAGCCTAGTACCAACCTATGAACCTAATCTACCAACAGGAAAGCACACAATGAACCTTCCTCCACCAATTCCCACCTCAGACAAGGCTGGATCCACACTCTTCTACCACAGGGGTGCAGGGGAGCCCTTCTTAATGTAAGATGGCTGGTTTATTACTCAAGTGTATCAATTACAGGCTAGATTCAGCAGGTCTGAATTTAGTTTATGGTATCTAGGTATCAGAACACTGCAAATTAAGTGCAGAGAAGTACAAAAAAAAAAAGTACTTAGAGCCCTTTCGTGTGTTTTCCAGCTCAGATTGACCAGGTAAACACATACTGCCACCAGATAAACAATCCCAGTCCTCCCAATGCAAACGAACAGTAAAGGAGTGTCCGGAGTGCAATGCTGTCACAAACCAACTTAAAGATATAGATACAGCAGTATACTTTAAACAGCTTATAAAAGTGCGGTTATTTAATAAACATATTTTGCTTTGAATAAATGAGCCAAGATCCACTCAATTGTACAGAATTTATAAAGGCACTAAAAACAAAATAAGCCGATTTAATAAGCCCTCCACTCAATAAAACTACATTCAGAAATCTCAAGAGTTTTCTCAGTCTCAGCAGACCATGCTACCTCCCAGTGCACTACATGAAAAACCCACTGATCTTTTTTGTGTAAAAACATTTGTTTGCTAGAGTGTAAAAATACGCTACTTTATCCAACAGCTAGCTAGGTCAAGTAGAACAGACAATGGGAAGCAAAATGCACTTTTTCAATATAAGCACAAGGAAAGGCAAATAAATAATTCAGGATATCAACAGAAGTGCAGAAAGGAAAAGCAAATAAATAATTCAGGATATCAACAGCAGTGTAGAAAGAGCGGAGCTTATCAAGTGCAATCTCAATTGACGATAGGAGTGGGCAGCTTAAAGCCACCAGGTTTAAAAAGCAGATCAACAAATGGGAGTATGGATGGGAAAGACAGCATCAGTGCACCTCTCACATAGAACAAAAACACCAGGCCAAGCAGATTTCTTAAAACAGAAAACAAAATGGAGCAGGTATCAGAAAGCAGTGCTTAAAATTTCACAGACAAAAAATATAAGTTTTCTCAGCCAAAAGGGAATCACCAGCAGTGCTTTAGTTTATGCAAGCTTCAAATATTTTCAGATAAATTAGAATGACTAGGTATTGAAGTACTCTTGATAAGATGGATAACTGCATCACTTGCAAACAGTCAAATAGTCCCTGGCAAGTATCATACAGTAATTGGACAGTTTAAATTTGAGGTTACAGTCAGGGTTGTTCCACAAGACTCTGTACTAGGCTCATATTTGTTTAGGTTGTATCTTTCAGATAATTTTCATCTGAGGTCTTCTACAGTCTGTATGCAGATTACTTAAAAATGGATAAACTGATTACATCTGTTGGAGATACTGCATGTCTGCCCATTTGGGCACAGGATAATAATATGCTGATATATACACCAAAACCTAAGCATATGAGACTTGGGGACATAAATTGAAAGGTGAATACTTAATACAGCACATGCTGATTGAAAATGTAGATGCATTTACGGACCTGAGTATATGGGTAGATCTAGCTTTAATTTTTTCTTATCATAAAATCAATTGGTTAGGGATAGTTATAGAGCTATAGGTTGTATAAAAAGATTTATAGTGCCTAGGAAATCAGAAATGATGATGTTTATTTTTTTATTTATTTAACATTTTGTTGACCGGGAATGTCCGACTAGGTTCCACAGAGCCTGTTTTCAGCAGAGGCCCGGGGAGAAATACTCCAGATGCATGTCTTTGGAATGTGGGAGGAAACCGGAGTACCCGGAGGAAACCCACGCGAACACAGGGAGAACATGCAAACTCCACACAGAAGGCACCCCAGCTGAGAATCGAACTGGAGAACCTCTTGCTGTGAGGTGACAATGTTAACCACTGCACCGATGATGTCATTGTTTGTTAGTTATCTTAGACCCAAAACTTGAGTGTGGCATAACAGTATGGAAATCTTATAGAAAACAAGCATGAATAAAATGGAAAGAGTGCAGATGAAATGTACCAAGGGCATCCATGACTGTGAAAATTTAAGTTATTATGAAAGACTAAAATATCTGAACTTGTTATTGTCTTATATAGATATGTAAGAGGAGACATTATTCAAGTATATAAGGCATTTAGAGGCAACTACCTCTGTGGGGGGGTATTGAAAACATAGTGGAGACTCATCAAACAACCTATGTAGAAGATTCTATAGTAATGAGAAGTGTACTAATTGGTTCTCTGAGGGAGTAGCCTGTGCATGGAATAGATTACTAAATTACATTAAAGCCAGTACTAGTTTAGATATTTTTAAAAACAGCATAGACACAGTATGGGAGCAACTATTTTTGGTATGTATTTATGTATGTATGTATGTATATAGGTAATTCCACAAATAAAAAGTCCTAACAGTAGTACTCTGCAATAAAGCAGTATGCAGACACGAGGTTGCATAGTTTTAATGTATATTTTATGTATGGAATTATTAAGACTTCTTTGCGCATACATTTATGTGTTATATTGCTGCTTTGTTATAGATAGCTTTTAGTGACTAAGTTGATCTTTCATTTACGTAAATCTTTCATTGAATTAATGCAATGTATTTCTGCTCTGGGTTTTCACATAGTAGCTGCTTGTATATTCATTGCTGCCATATGGCACAGGTTGTGGCCAAAAGGGTTCACTGATCGGCCTACTCAGCTAGGTATACAGAAAAACTAACAAAACAATTAAAAAATCAATACAAAATAAAATAAAGTTATGTACAAATGTGAAAAAAGGCTCCTGGTGGTATAGGCATTTAATCATACATGTGTGTGCAGACACACACGTGCGCGCCAGCTCTCCCCCCCCCCACACACACACAGACAGACATCTTAGCTACACTTACCAACTGTGAGAATATACAGTACGTAGGGCTATTTGAGACTGGGATACAGGGCTTGAGATGCTCTAGGTAATTCTTTCTCAGCACTCTTATAATGTATGCTCATTTTATTTCTCAGTTTGCCTTTTTCTTAACTCATATTTTATCTTACCCCCATCCACTTCCTTCCTTCCTTTCTAATTGTATGTTTTTAAATGTACTTACCCTTCATACACCCACAGCCATTGTTAATGTCAAGTCTAATCATTTAATAGCTTATTCCTTTTTATCATGTGTCATAGAACAGACAATTCTATTTCTTATTAAAAGTATCACACAGTTCACCAAATTCACTGTCTTTAGCTGAATTTTTCAGCTCAGTAATATAAACATCTATAGGCTATGTAGGACTCTGCCCCATATGAAGAATAAATGGTGAATAAATGTCAGTTTTTCTAGCCTCACAGTAATCCTATAGCTTCTGTCTAATTGTTTCAAGTTTGTGTTCTTTTTCTTTTAAAAAGCAATAACTGTTAATTATCTTCAAGGCTTCTTTCCCGGTAACATACAGAAATGAGGCACACTAAACCTTTTGCAACGTCTTGGCTATTCAACTTTTAGAAGGAAAGAAATCAAATTTTTGAATCTATGCATTTTATTTTTCTGATAAATTGCCTTGCAGGCATCTAATTCATGGTTTGTAGACTGAGTATTTTTCTAATTAGCACCTCTGTCAGGCGAAGCAATAAAGCCATGGATAAATTCTTCAGTGAACACTTGTTTATTTAGCAGATTCCAGCAGTTGCAGAACCACCAGCACTAACACAAAACACATAAACGTCTTAAAGTCTCCATTGTCATTTGATGCACTTCATGAGATGTGGGCCATCTTAGTTGTCTGAATTTCTAGGAACAGGAACACAAGGGTTCACTAATCCTCCGTGCAGGACTAGTTTAGTCCTGCACAGAAGCACCTGTTTAGGAGCAGGATGGCAACGCGTCATGCATATTAATGAAGGCGCACTGCCCGAGCTTCCAGGCTGACAAAGAGCATGTAAGAGTGCAGGGGGCGTGTCTGAGAGAAGAGCTCTCAGAATAAAAACATCCCTGCAATGTAGAAAAGCAGAAAGTGTTAAGAGATGAGCGAGCTTGCTCATAGGTGTCCGCATATCCCCACCAACAGTTCCCCATGTGTACAACAGCAACAGTACTGAAAAAGTAAATAAAGAAACCTTTTTATTTTTTTTTTAAAACACCGATTAAAGCTAACTGTAGGTGCATGGGTGTGCCCATTGCTTAGCTATGGTTAAAGCAACTTAAAAGGCTGAAAAGGATAACAAGGAAGATATATGCAAATAAAACAGCACAGCAATAGTGTAGTGGGCAGAGTATCCACCTAATGAGCAGGCATTCCCGGTTCGAGTCCCACTGCAGCACATTCCATTTTCCATGTGAAATCCGTATATGAAAAAATTTTTTTTGCTGTATAACCTACTAAATAACATTTAAATGTGAACTGGAGTACTGCATTAAATGCACATGTGAAGTGTCAGTGTCATAATGAATAAGGCACTAGTAAGCAAGTTTAACAACAAATAAGCAGTAGTAAGCTTATATAAGCACTAGTAAGTGTTTAAGTACATTTGCATGGGGGTAAGCACTGCCTACACAGATTAAGCAAAGTAGAAGCTAACTGAGTGTAAGAAACTGTAACCAGAGGTTAGCATTGCTTAGCTCTCTGCAAACCCGCGCACACCCACTTAGAACTGCTTTAAAGTGCCTTAATCACTCTGTACCCAATGGCCTGTGTTCTGCCCAGCAACAAAATAAACAGCTTCTGCAAGGCTCAAACTCAGGACCCTGTATACTACACTCGCAGTACTTAACCACTAAGTCAACACAACAGTACATAAGAGTGAGGTTTTAAGAAACAAACCTCTCCATAGGAAAACAAGCTGAACATGTGAAAGGACTTTCTATACAGCCTTATGTTGTATACCTAGCTACATCACATAAATATGTGAACTGGAGTATTGCCGTAAGCACAGATGTGAGGTGTTATTGTAATAAATTGTAGAAGTCCCCAGGACCCCATACAGTGTATGCACACATGAATCATGGCTACCAGCTACATATATAACCTGTAATGAATAATAAATCACTGCCAAAAAAGCAAATATAATGCTAAGTAACTGTTAAGCAATGCTAACCACTGCACAGCTTAGCTTGTTAAGTGTAAGCAATGTGTAGGGCAGCCGATTCAATCTGCCTATTGGTATACCTCCTTAAACACTGCCAACCTTAGGTAAGCAGGTGTTCCCATAGCTTAGCCTTTTCAAAACCGGCCAATCATGGAAAGTGCAAGAATTTGGCTGTATTTAAACCCCTCAGGTGGGAATACTTCCCATAACTTGTTGTAGCTCCCTACTGCAGGCAGAATGGCTGGTGTGGGTGAAGGCACTCAATTTAGGGTGCAGTGCTGGGGCATCCAGGAGTCAAAAATAATAGTATGGCTCCTGGTAAAACACCATGAGCATAGACTACTGCAGGAGGAAATGGAGGCCTGGGACAGTCTTGCCCGTGACCTCACCAGTGCCACATGCATCCCCCAGACTGGTGAGCAGGTCAGGCACCACCATGCTGACCTGAAGCAGTGGAGGGGGGATGTACTGGAACAGTGGATCCAGGAGTCTTGGCAGATGCCTAATGCCCCAGTACTAAGTACCCGTTCTACTAACTAGTTAATAATTGCCTAGCTTGTGTACACTATGGATAGGTATGGCTAAATATCACTGTATTTCTCGACAGCTTCAGATGAGCGGGCTGCCAACCAGCAAGCCCGTGATGCTTGGTTGCAAAGGCTGTGTGGCGAGGCAGGTTAGTAATTATTCAGTATGTACTGTCATAACAAATAAATATAAGAGCCTTAGAAGGTGTCGTTCCAGTATAAATAAATGTGTAATATTCTGTGAATAAAGGTATAACCCCTGGAGTGCTTCTGTTTACTCTTCTTTCATATGTTGTTGAACTGTTGCATACTATAAATAGAACTGTTGTATTAAGCAGTGTTACCCACACTGTGGTATGTGGATAAAATACATATGACATTCTGTATAACAATGTTGAAAGTGTCAAGAGGTCAGTCATATTGTACAAGTGAGGGAGACACACAGAAAAGAGTAGAAGGCTGCACATCAATTCCCTGATAACACAGTGTACTGTGATGTTAACTGTAATTGTTTTTGTCACACACAGCAGGGGTTTGAATCCCAGGAGTGCTAGTAAGTTGTATGAATAATCATAGCCCATAACTGTACAGATTTTGTTACAATGTTCAGATAAAAAGCTGTATGCATAATTACACCCAACAACTATACAGAATTTGCTAGAAAGTTCAAATAGAAAGTTGTATGCATATTCATACCCCACAACTATTCCAATCTGTCCAGCATGTCCAGATAAATGGCCCACATCACCAGCCTGGTACCCTGTTCCCCTGAAATATCAGTGTGATGATCCAGGAAATGTAGGCAGCTGTTAATGGCATATAACTGATAGTCAGACGTACATACTCAGAGAATGTACATGAAAACAAACATGTCATTCTAGCACCTCACCCAAAGTGTATGACAGCAATACACAACATATGTTGCATTAACACCTGCATCTTGTCATGACTATATGTAAGATACATGTTACGTATATAATAATCTATAAACATACCAGTGTACAATATAAGGCCATTGGGTAGTGTAATAATACATGTAAGGGAAAGATCACTGCAGTGACTAAGAATGTTGTGAAAACTACAAGGATATGTCAGTTGTTAATTGAACTCTCTCTCTCACTCCTACCATATGTGCAAAAATAACCCAATGACACACCTCAATCAGTATGAGTACACTCCAAACTTATGTTGAGACATATGTCCTAATGGTTTATAAATATTCACATTTGTTTCTATGCATGTGCCATGTTAAAATGCACACATTTTGGTGGCCTGCTGCCATCAATGAAACCTGCATGCTGTTGTAATGGCCACTGTTGTTCCATATATGCAAGTGTTCTGCTTGCTGTGTAACTGTTTTAAGTCTGGTATTTTGGGTTAATGGGAATACCTATGCATGCTGTCATAACTAATCCCGAATGCTGTTGACTATTACTAACCCATATCTGTCATAAACCTGCTACAACATAGCTTGTATGGGAAGGCTGGTCCCAGCGGACCCACCTGTCCCACCTCAGCTGGCCAAGGCACCGGGCACAAGCACGTCTGGGGCCCAGCCTGGGACCTCCTCCTCCATTGGCCCTGAGTCACCTTCAGGTGGAAGTGCCGTAGGAAATCGGGCTTGCCCCACCCCGGGAGTGGGTGCGGAGAGGAACATGTTACCCATTGGCAGGTCTGGGCCATGGTGCTTAGGGAGCTCGATATGGAGTTTTGAGACCAGCTGCACCAGCTTAAGGGCCGAGTGGCACAATTAAAAGGTGAGCCTGCCCCTCCTACACAGCTGCCAGCACAGCCACCTTTGGGGCCATGAAGATGCAGTGGTGACTGCCCATGGGTGGGGACCTCAGTCCCACTGTTTCCATTTGGGAGCTCATGAGCTTGTGACTTCCAAACACCCCCACCTCATCCAAGGTGTTTTCCCCCACATGTGTCATATACAGCCCCTGTATGTTGTCTTGTCTGTCATCCTACCCATCCTATCCTCCTCGAGCATACCTGCTCTCCTTCCCCAACATCCCACTCTCACCTTAAAAAACAAAAAAAAAAAAAAAAAAAGGGCAATCTGTCCCCCCCCCAAAAAAATCACACCCCATACATAGCTGTCCATTTTGCACACATGTCAACTGGACACATGTAATCTGGTCTAATTGGCATCACATATTATTTTTGTCCTTACCCCTCTCCCAGGGATTGGAGTTCTCAAATGTACCTCCAAATTCATTGCATATGCACAGCTGTTGCTGTAGAAGAAATGGGCAGCTATGGACCTTCCCTACACCCTTCCTGCACATCCCTACCTATCTTGCCTACTGTCTTTCTCTCTTTGTGCCCCTTTTTCAATACTTTCCTATCACTGCTTTTTCTTTTAAAGAAATTAACACGGGGGTAACTGGGAGTAGGCACTTTTTAGCAGCCGTAAGTGGGTGTCAGCCTGTTTGCATGGAGGTAAGCTATGCCTTCACAGGTTAAGCAATTTAGAAGCTAACAGAGTATAAGAAACTGTAACCGGAAGTTAGCAGTGCATATCTCCGCTCAAACCTGCGCAAACCCGCTTACAATTGCTTTAAAGTGCCTTAATCACTCTTTATCCAATGGGCAATGTTTTTGCCAGCAACAAAATAAATTGCCTCTGCAAGTCTTGAACCCAGGACCCTGCATTCTATGCACAAAGTGATTTACCACAAAGCCATGGCAGATATGCATAATCTTGATGTTTTCACAAACATATCATCCAGTCCAGTAATGCAACAGTACAGAGAATGTATACCATCATCTAGATGTATGTGTGGAAATATATTAATATGTAAACAGATACAACATATCTATATATGTAGATATATATATATAATTTCTAAATCTCATACATTTATATAAATATATATGAACATATATACATGCAAATGCCTACATCAACACATATATGTGTCTACACCTATATGTCTACATATACGCAGCAAGTTATATATCTGTACTCAGATATACATCTATGTAGGTTTATACAGACATAGTTATTTATATGTAAGCAGATATATATTTCTGTATCGGTATATATGGCCATACATCTGTAGATAGCAATGGAAGAGTAACAGATGCACATATGTCCACATGCAATGTTAATGGGGTTGGGAGACCCCACACACTATATATCTTGCACAAATAGGCCTCCCCCCACAGCCATATGCGTCCACCCTGTGATACACTACCAAGTGTTGCAGAACCCATAACCAGGACCTGACACGACATGGGCACAAGATATTAACAGTACTACATGCCACCTGTATGATGTCAGGCTGGTATTGGTGAAATATCATGCAGTACAGTCTGCCTCCCATAGGAAATGTAAACTGTGGAAGCCATCAACACCCCCAGGATACGGATACACAGATATGCAGATACATATATACATATGTACACACACACACACACATATATATATGTGTGTGCGTGTATATATATATATATATATATATATATATATATATATATAGATCTAGGACTATATATGCATGGATCTAGGATTTGTACTCAAATGTTTAAATGACCAAACATCAATTGAACGGACATAGAACACCGAAACGTAACATGTACGAAAAGGCACTTAATCGAGTATAAACTCACCGAAAATAAAATAACGGCGGATAAGTGCAGCAACACCACAGTGAACGTTAATAGTGCACTAGAAACATAACAATAATCCCAATATCTACAAATTAATTATAAGTGCTCAAATACAAGTGCTGAATCATGTCATCTTAACACAGAAATTATCTTTATCTTGCATGAAAGCGACATCAGTGTTATGTATGTTCCCGTTCAAATTTGTAAAAGATTAACGACAGCTTTTACAAAATGCAAAGTGGAGTATTCATCTTTATTCTGAAATATCACTTGAAACTGCTCATCTACAAATAATACTCCTCTTCTTTGGAGTAGGTGGGCAAGGAGCAGACATTCTATAACAGATCTCATCCACTGTATTCTGTTCCCGACTCAAAACTTGCAGAATGCTAAACAGATCAAACAGATGTTTTCCAGCTATGCAACGTAATCTTCTGTGCCATCCTTTGATAGCATTTTGTGTCCTAGGCAGTTTAATTCATTAAGAATACTGATGTTCCAGAAATGCATGGGAAAGAGCGGAGGGAATCTTATACTACTAGGCAACCTTGTTTTAAATAACCTTAGTAGATACCACTATACTATTACAGTTCTGTATGCCATGTCATATAGCTGTTCAGACACTGACATCCGTATACACAGAGGAATGCAACTGTGAAACAGTTATACTACTACATTAGTCTGGAAAGGTTCACAATTGTTGCTGTCCAGGCCAAGCCCTTCAATTTGTACAATAGTGAGGACAGACTGTGCCACAGGATGCCAAATGATCAACAGTATGTAATGCAGGTGTATAGTTCAGCAGCCCTTCAATTTGTACAATAGTGAGGACAGACTGTGCCACAGGATGCCAAACGATCAACAGTATGTAATGCAGGTGTATAGTTCAGCAGCCTCTATCTACACCCTGTACAACATAAGTAAGTGGTAAAGAATTCATGTGATCAAATGGGTTGTAACTGTTACATAATAAGGCACAACTGACACCATCACATGCACACTGACAAACAGAACAGTCTGTATGGCAGGAGACGGTAGGCTTGCATTAAACCAGGATATGTAAGTAATGTAAATATTGGTGAAGTATACAGTACTGTACATCCAGATACCGTAAGGCAGCTCACCCCTGATACCCCCACATATTTTAACAGCCTAGGTCATTTATGGTGCTCCCCCGACTCATTAATACAGGGCTGTATACCATTGTTACATACACTGGCCTCTGGAGTGCATAAGAGCAAACATGTATTGTGCAGGTGATGCCCACACATATATGGCCCCAGCCCCATCGTATGTGTGGGGGATACAACAGACGTGGACTGCTGGCAGCAATGGCAGTGTGATGTACTCACAGCCCACTGTGGAACAACTACCTACAGCATGTCATATGTGCAAAGTCTGATATGTAGGTGGAGAACAGAGGCTGGGACACAGGCACATATGTGGAGAACTGTTGCCATACACTAAGCAGGTTGCTGGTGTTACAGGATAGTCTGCAACATACCCTTAGTTAGGGTATTGAGGTCAAAAACAGAAATGGATGCAGCTATGTACTGATAGCACTCAACACACACACTACCAGTGACATATCTGACACAGGACCTGTGTGGTGGACAGACAACACATGATAGGCACACCTCTGGCCACCAAGAGGATAGGCCCAGAGTTGAGAGCTATGCAGACAGACTGCATTCCAAGGTATAGTTGTTTGTACACACACACCATGTAACACCAGTGCTATACAAAGCATAATACAACTCTACTCACACTATGTCTGTAGTTCCTGAACCTCCTATGGATATGTAGCTGCCTTGAGTATGCAGGCTCTCCTGTAAGAGGTAGTGCTACCTACTGTCTGTAACACTGATGCCCACACATAGGTAGGATGTCCATCACACAGGAAATGTAAAGGGACCACACCCACACGATGTAGAGATTTATAATGGGTGGTTGCCATGACAGTGGTAATTGGGAGTACTACACGTGTAATCATATATATATATATATATATATATATATATATATATATATATATAGATAGATATATAGATATATATGGCTATCTGGATAAGTATATGTACTTATATTTCCACTATATGTCCTGGACATGGAGTGTAGCCCTACCCCAACCCCTATAGTCCCGAAGTCATAGTGCAAGGGGATGTCAATTATGTATAGCAGGAATATTAGCACACTATACTGTCATTGGGATTGTCTTCACAGACGTGGTGTGTGTGGAAGGTCACATCTGCTTCTAACATATGTGCCATTGGCTACTGACAGCCATCCTAACGAAATCATTGTAATGTACCGCTGCTAGCATGTAATGGCCCTGTGGACTGCAGCAGAGATATTGGCCAATATATGTGGAAATTCGGACACATCCTGTACAGTCCAGAGGTATACACATAAGCCTTTAGTGCACAACATGTGTAACATGCTTGCCAATATGGATGTAGACAGCCATGTAGATGGGTATAACACATATCGACTGGTATATATTTGCCACCAGGGGTTATGCATTCACACACTCCTGTCTGGCCTGGCACATAGTGACTGCTGGTGCAGGGGTGCCATGGACACATACTACCCACTAGATGTTGACATACATCTGTACAGCATCCCACTGCTCTGTCTGATGTACATGACTTTTAAGGGAGGTATGGCAGCAGTACATCTGGCAACTATCTGCATATGACATCTCATTGGGTAAGTACACTAAGCTGCTAGGCATGTAACAATGCACTGTGCAGGCTACAGGTGGACAGGCTCAACACTGGCCTACATCCCCTATGGGGGAATGCACATGCATCTGCATATATAGCAGGCTCCACAGTCATGTTACAGCACAGGGTAAGCTACATCTGTGTGAAAGTGTATAACCACAAACAATGTGAACACAGCCACATCCTCATATAGTAAGCTAGCATAATATTCCAGTATACGGACTATCTGTTCTACACCATACTCATATGTGCCACTCACAGAATGACCTTACATATACTGGGCTGCTACACAGTTTGGTCTGAAGGCTGTCTGTGGTATGTGACATGAGTGTGTATGGCTGTACAAACATGTACGCCGATACGGTACCATTCAGTGGGGCAGCATGTGTCATCAGATAGGAGGGGAGCTAGAACAATGCCATCTACCACAGTCTGTACACAGGCTAAAGTACATATTAACAATACACACACTGCCGACATTGACCATAAGTACACAGACCTCAGTACCATACAGTCATCCACAGAATGTCCAGGTTATGTCATGAAATATAACCCCTACTGTACATAACATGTGTAGCAGTCAGATATATCACTGGCTTGTTATCAGATATGATGACACGAATTATGGTATATGGTGCTTATGTACCACTTCATGCGCGACATATGTACAAAGGTTGACAGTGGTGTGGCTGGAAGCACATACACAGGGCCAATATTGACATGCTGCTGTGATACACTCATACATTTACTGTTGTAACAGGGTTTGTTGCAAGATATGTCCTATGAGGGATATGAAGTCAGTAACTGTCACGGCCTTCACCATCTACAGACTGCAATCCTCACACTACCTTCTGCAGTCCACAGATAGATTCTCTGTGGCTAACACATGAAACCAAAGGCACAATACTGGCCAGTCTGCAGATGACCCTGCAGATGGGGATTCCTCATAAACATGGAACTGACATGGCAAGTATTGCAACATGTACGACAGCCATATCCGGACAAACACTGTTAAACCAACATTACTCCAAATGCAGTATTGCAGCACAGTCTGTACTCAGGTCAGGCACATCCCCCATCTGTTTGTTGCTCTCTTTCCACAGTGTATGTTGTTAGAGGTAAATCCCCAATCCATCTGAGACACTGTTTGCCAAACAACAGATCTAGTTCCTGTTCACAGTGGATGAAAAGAGCCAACACCACCATGATGTTCCTAGATATTGGAGTGTGTTTCCATGTAATTGGCTATGGGAATGTTACCACAGCTGTTCCACGTGCAATCAGCTAGGGGAGGGTTGAAATTCATGCAGAGGCCATCAGCTGATCATGAGCATCACTTGAAATACACATGCTGCTGCCTAAACAAAGCAGGTGTGGGTCTCCATATCCACCAGAGAGCACACCTACCAGGACAGGGTATCAAACCCCCGACAATTATGTAGTGCTATCACAGTTAGATGCAGTTATTGGATGCGCCACATGGGTTATCTGTTGTAGTGAACTCAGAACATATATGTGATGGTGAGTGACATCTGCAACAGGGATATGGTACATATAAGGTAGGTGACGTACACGTGTCTGTCTGCATTAACAGGTGCCATCATCAACACAGCAACAGTCTCACAGGGATGCACACACATTGACACACTTGGCATTGCCAGGAGTACAACTCATCAGTAGTGTGATTGCCACAACACATCACTGTGCAGGTATCACATGCACCACACAGGTCATATGGAAGTTGTAAGGGCAAATATTATGAGGTGCCAGACATTGGAGAGCATGCTTCAGTATGCCCATGGGGGTTGTAGTGCGTGTGGATGTGACCATAAGCACTATACAACACAAACACACTGGGTGCCAGTACTGACATGCATGCATGCGTGTCTGCATAGGGCTGTGGTGGTCAACTGTGCCAGCAGGCTATACAAGGGTAGGTGATGGGCATACCTTGGCATCAGGCTACATGACATTGGTCTGCATTGTGGCTCAAGGCTGTAGTTTTTGCATTTACCCACACAGGTGGGTATTGTATCCTCCATCCAGTCACCTGGGTAACTATTGTGTGTGGCCAATGCTGTGCATCGCCTGCCATGTATGTGTTCCTTAGTCCATGACACAGATGGTGTCTAGGATGTGCAAACCTCCCACATGCATGTACAGTGACATGTGGAACTGTACCTGGGGTATCTGGCCCATGTTGTGAACACAAATTATTATCAGATGTGCCAGTCTTGCCCACCTGTGGCAGGAACTGGTAATGGGCAGCAGGTTCACCCTGCACCTACATTGATAGCATGTTAACAGCATTCCATGATGTCAATGGCATCTGTCCATGTTGTCAGGCATGGTATGTCCATTGCTCATATGTGAAGGCACCACAGGTGGTGCAGGTGTCCATTGGGGAGCACGAGGGAGGTGTACTGTCTGCAAGTACATGCATATTAGACAGATGGACAGGGTGGCATGCCCTCTGTATCCCACTGCCATCACTCCATAGTCACCGTCGGTGGCCAATATGCAGTGTACTACCCCCATATTGGCTGTTGCTTAGGCACGTGTGTATATGAGACATGGGTAGAGAGTGTGATCTGAGTAATACTGAGGTTGCTAACTGTCATTGCCTGGCCTTGATGTCACATGTATGGGTATGGATTTGCACCCCAGCCTCTCAGCTATTTTACATCTGTTATCCCAGTATGGTTGACACACACACACACACACACACACACACACACACACACACACACACACACACACACACACACACACACACACACACACACACACACACACACCTGTCATGTCTTGGAATAGAACTCCTACCTAATTAATTTATTACACAACATAACTACACAGTTATAGTACGCACCAAGGATATTACTGGAGTATGCTTTCCCCAAAGGTGTATTTCATAATGGATGACATCAGCAGAATTACCAAAGTAAGGCATTTGGAATGTACTGCGAGTGAGTAGCCTAAAATGCATTGCTCCCTACACAAACAGTGAGACACATGCAAAACATCCACAATCGACATGTGTGGGTATAAAACCCCTGACCGAGGTCTATATCACACTACTGCATAGAGTTGTTATAGGACACACCACAGAGATTACTAGAGAGCACCTTCCCCAAAGGTGTATTTCACAATGGATGACAACAGCAGGATTACCACAGTAGGGCATTTGGAATGAACTGTGAGTGAATAGCCTAAAATGCATGGCTCTCTACACAGACAGTGAGACACACACAAAACATCCATAACTGACATGTGTGGGAATAGAACCCCTGACAAAGGTTTATATTACACTACAGCATAAAGCTGTTATAGAACACACCACGAGAATTACTAGCAAACTTCTTCCCCAAAGGTGTACTTCACAATGGATGACATCAGCAGGATTACCAAAGTAGGGCATTTGGAATGTATTGTGTGTGACTAGCCTATAATGCATTGCTCCATACACAGACAGTGGAGCACACACAAAACATCAGGAACTGCCACACTCCAGCTATATGCAGTTACCAGACATGCTACAGAGAGTACCAAGCTACAACCTTCCTAGAGGTGTATTTCTGGGTTGGTGACATCAGCAGCCTTGGCAAAGTTGAGTATGTGAATTGTAAGGAGTGTGAGTACCCTAAAAAGCATTGTTCTCTATACAGTCAGACACACGATTGTCATGTCTCGGGTTAGATCACTTACCTAACTGCTTTATCTCACTACAGCAGTATGCAGTTACAGGACACGCTATGGAGATTACTAGGCTGCAACCTTCCAGAGGTGTATTTTTAGGTTGGTGACATCAGCAGCCTTGGCAAAATTGAGTATATGAATTGTAAGGAGTGTGAGTACCCTAAAAAGCATAGCATTTCTCTCTACTCAGTCAGACAGACACACAATTGGCATATCTGGGTTTAGAATACCTACCTAACTACTTTACCACACTACAGTAATACACAGTTACAGGATGCTCTATAGAGATTACTGGACTACAGCTTTCCCAGAGGTGTATTTTTAGGCTAGTGACATCAGCAGTCTTGCCAAAGTTGAGTATATGAATTGTAAGGAGTGTGAGTACTCTACAGCGCATTGATCTCTACACAGTCAGACACGCACGCAAACACACTCACAGTTACCAATTCTGGGGTTAGAACTCCTACTTAACTAGTTTATCCCACTATAGCAGTACGCAGTTATGGGAAGTGCCATGAAGATTACTGGGCTACAGTTCTCCCAAGAGTGTATTTCACATTGGATAACCTCAGCAGGGTTGTCATAGTAGAGCTATGGGGAGGGCAGTGTGTGCATGGGTCAGAACCCATTCATCTAGGGGTTGACACATCACATGCAGGCACACACGGGGTCATATGTCACAGGTACGTGTATACAGCTACTATATGACTATTTCCTTGTATAGTCATGTTGCACAGCTGGCACATGCACCACAAAGTCTGTAATGCTGACAGATACTGGTGGCTATTATTTGCAGTGGGTGACATCTGCACCTCTTGTGTTTGGGGCCCTTTGGCTGTGTGCTGGGTGGGACAGGGCTGGATGGCTCCTTGTCATGGTCACCATCTTCCACACATCTATGTCTGTCTGCCTTTGCCTTATTAAAGTGTGTTGTCCTTACATATATGTCTGTATTCCTATCCACTGTGTGTGCAAGGCAAGAGTAGTGCATACTGACATGTGTCTTCACTAAGAACTGCGACTGCCAGATATGTCTGGTCCACTGGTATTTGCAGACATGGGCTTCATGTGTTTGTGTGTGAGCATGCCAAGTATGACCTTTCAGTATGTTGTTGACTGACATTGCCTTAATTTCTCTAAGTGTGTGAGCATACCCAGTATGGCCATCTGTATTGCATGTGTGGATTAAGTCTAGGTAGTTTGTACTGCGGTTCTGACTTCGTGTTGCACACCGACAGGTAGCATGATGTGTCTGCAGCGTATCCATCGGTCAGTTGGCATTGACTGTTGCTACATTTCTGCATAGCGGGGGGGCACCTCACTGTTTCTACATTTCTACACAGGTTTGGGGGGGGCACACCTGACTGTTACGATATATGTAGGATGGGGGGGCACACCTGACTATTTCTACATTTCTACATAGGTTTGGGGGGGCACACCTGACTGTTACTATATTTCTATGTCGGATGGGGTAAGGGCACACCTGACTATTTCTACATTTCTACACAGGAGTGCGGGGACACACCTGACTGTTACTATAAGTCTACATAGGATGGGGGGGGCCACACCTGACACTTGTACACATTTGCTAGGACTGTACTGGCATGTCGGGTACTCCATTTAAGTCTGTAGTCTTACCTATCGTGCTGGCTAGAGGCATACCAGTGTACTACAGATCTTAGCTTTTAATTACCTACATATTAGTTTCTGACTTCCTAGCCTTCACAACTGACATCCAACTGCTTGGCTTGCTGTAGTCTGTCTGTGTAGGCCTGGGGGGTACCAATAGGCCTCATTCAAAGGCCATAGTACAGCATTTGCTTGTGTTTGTCTACACCTGTCCTGCAGGCTGTGACTGATGTTGGGTATGTGACCACCCCCCCGACTGGCATATGTGAGTCACTTACCTTGTGGGTGTCCCAGTATTGAGGGTGGTGCTGCAGAGCTGCATATGTCTGACACACATAGCACACTCCCTATACATGGTTTAGCAAAGGTAGTGTCATGTTTGGCATCCCTTTTACTGCATGTGCGAGTCAGAGAGAGGTGTCATTCCCTGGGTCCCTACTGTGTCAGTACATGTGCTATGTGTTGCTTCTTTGCCAAGGCCAGAGCATACTGGGCATGCCTCCTTCTGCCTACTGGGGCAGGCTCAGGTTGTTCCTCCTCTGAGTCACTCTGCACCTGTGCAGGCCTTGGCAATGGTAGTGGGCTGTCTGGCCCTGCCCCATGCTGTTCTTGCTGCAGCTGTTTCCGCAAGATCATATTGTGTAGCATGGCACATACAAGGACAATTTGGGGACATGTAGTTGGTGAGTACTGCAAGGCTCCACCAGATGTGTCCAAGCACCAGAACCATGACTTGTGCATCCCAAACACATGCTCTGTTATGATTCATGTTTGTGCATGTGCCTCATTATGGAGTTCTTGTACAGGTGTGTGTGCGTTTCTAATGGGTGTCATAAGCCACGGCTCCAGTGCATATCCAGCATCCCCCACTAGGTGACCTTGTGGGATGTCCCCATTGGCAAATCTCTGGTACAGCTACGTCAGATGCCAGATATGGGAATCGTGATAGCTTCCAGAGCAGCCAGCACACACGTTCATTATTATGCCCTGGGCATCGCACACGACTTGGCAGTTGATGGAGGGGAAGCCCTTGCGGTTGATGTAGACCCTACCCCGCTCACCAGGTGGTGCTTTGATGCATATGTGCATGTAGTCTATTGCACCCACTACCTCATGGTATTCTGCTATTTGGTGGAAGAGATGCATATTGCTGGCGAACGCCTCACGGGTGTTCGGGATATATATGCACTCACTGACATGTACTGACATGGCATCCAGGAACTGGTGGAATACCCTGGATGCTGATGCCTGTGAGATCCCCATCATATCCCCAGTTGGCCTTTGGAAGGTACCTGTAGCTAGTATTCTTAGGCCTACACATACCTTGGTATCCACTGGGATGGGTTCCCCTCTGTTAGATCTGTGTGTGAGGTGTGGCCAGCACAGCTCAACAATTTGCTGTAGGAGGTCCCTGTCTACCCTATAGCGCTCCACCCTGGGTCTGTACACTCTTCTCTGTCTCCTCACTGTGGGTTGGTCGGCAGCATTCACATCCTCACCACCCTCAGCCTCTTGCACATGCTGGTTTATGATAGCAAAAGCAGCCCCTAACATTTTTTGTTTTGCTTTTGTTTTGTAAAATTTCCACATTTGTATACATTGTTGGTGCAGAGTTTTGGGGGAAAAAAAGGAGGAAAGGTGTTTGCATAGTTTATAGTTGTGTGCTGAGCTGGTCTGATGCCTGTGTAATTGGCTGATTCTGATACATTTTACCTGACAGCTAAGCTAGTTCTACTTGATTACCTTCCTACTGTTGTTTTCCCTTCCCATTGCCTTCCTCTTTAAGGCCAGGGGTGTGCTATGCAGAGTGCTCAAATGTGCACAGATCTGCTACTTCCTGGTTTGCATTTTTTTTTCTTTAAAACCTGGTGCGCTATGTGCACACCCGCTTAGGCTTTATAAAGAATGCTAGGCAGGTTTAGACATACCCCTAGCTTAGCTATGCTAAGCTAGGAGCAATCCCGAGCCACAGGGCTCCAATCCGCTTACAGTATGCCTGACAACCCCCCTCCCATGATGTCACCCATATCTTAGTCTTGTGCCCAGATATTCATACTCTTACACTGTTGGGACCTACCTCACATGCTGTTGAAAACTGGGATTCACTATCCTTCCCCTCATTTGCATAGGATTGCCTGCTAATGCATAGTTACATATCTCACACTGAGCCTCCCCTCTTAGCAACCATTACTCACTAGCCAGGTTGTCTTCTGCCTGACATTGACTTGCATGGCAGAATACTGATTTTAGTTAGAATGCTTATTTTAAGTTTATTTTATTATTTCCCCACCGATCCTGTTTGCGGGCCGCTGCCCTATGCTTAAACAGCCGAGAGCGGAGAAAAAAAAAATAAGTTTTTTTTTTATTTTATTTTTATTGTTTGCAATGCCAGTGGCCTTATACTTGGTCATTGGCATGCTTCTTCAATGATATGCAGCCTTTAGTTGGAGCTGTCATAGCTCAGTTTTGGATTTTGCAGAAATGTACTCGTTTACTAACCAAGTACATTTCTGCAGATAGCACTTGTCTTGCACGGACTATTGCAAGCTTCCTGGATTGCAAAATCACCTCATTTGCATGACGGTCTCCTGCAAATGGGGTGATTTGCATACCAGGGCTTAGTCCGTGCATGATTAGTGCAGGAGCTCTCATGCAGGCCCCTGCAGGCTTTTCCTGGATCACACGGCAGACATATTGCCTGCTAGAGCTCCTGCACTAATCATGCATGCCATGCAAGGCATAGAGAATCCGGGGGATAATCTCTTCAAAACAAACATTTTTTTTTACTTATGTAAACATATGCGATCTGTTCTGACACTGTTATGTTTTAATATTTGGCAGACCACTCCATATACTATACTGACATACTAGATGTGTTACTGGCCTTTATATGGCATTTACTCAGACAATTTCTACAAAACGTTTTCTTATTATTTAATATATATATATCTATATCTATATATATATATATATATATATATATATATATATATATATGTATATACACATCCACACACACACATATATATATATATATATATCTATATATATATATATATATATCTATATATATATATATATATATATATATATATATATATATATATATATGTATATACACATCCACACACACACATATATATATATATATATATATATATATACATACACACACATAATATATATATATATATATATATATATATATATATATATATACATGTAAATATATTAAAAAGTGTGTATGCATACCAAAGGTTAAGTATCAAATGGTAATGTGGATAGTGCAGACTGGCATTCTGAAGCACAGACCAAATGCCATCGCCCAAAATATGTAGAATGGCTGTAGGATCATATGAGGTTATTCTGCTAATGGCCCTAGAGTTTTTTTAAGCCTAGCTATTTGTGCCACAGTTTTCCCATTTATCAATGCTCAATGACTAGAACAAACAAGGAGAAAGTTACTGTCAGCTGCCAGGATCGGCCACATAATGCATCGATTCAGGTCACTGCACAGCAAGTATAAATATGACTCTGTCATTGTCCATGTTGGTGTGAATGACCTGAGATGTACCTCCTTGGACTACATGATAAGGGACATGGAGGAGCTGTCCGATCTTGTAGCCCAGGCAGGTATGACCCTAGTCCTGAGTAGCATCCTGCCATCACCCAGAATTATACCACAGAAAAAGGACAAAATGATTGACTTCAACAATTGGCTAAGCTTCTGGTGTCATTCTAAGGGTTTCCAGTATCTGTCTGCCAGGGATGACATGATCGACAAACCACAATGCTTTGCCAGAGATGGCCTGCACCTGTCACCTCTGCGATTCTGGATACTGCTAAGCCTCTAGCAACCCCTATAGTGCCTTTTTTAGGCACGGTTCAAATAACAAATTCACCACCCTAACAGGTACAGGCAAGAAGAATCTGAGGGTATTGCTACTCAATGCTAGAAGTCTAAACCTCAAAATATACTCACTCAAGGCACTCCTTAAAATGGAGAACATTGACATCTGTGCAATGACAGAGACCTGGTTCAAGACTCCAGAGAGTTCCCCTGCATTACCAGGTTATAATTCATACCACATCTTTCGGCCACCTAACCTGGACCGAAACACTAAAGGTGGAGGCGTGTCCGTATTCATTAAGGATATCCACACCTCCAGGCTAGTTGCTCAGCATAATGCATCCGAGATTATCCAAGTGCAACTAACTCTGGGCAAGACCACAATCCAAATTGTAGCTTGCTACAGATCCCACACCATGCCCCAGGATTTCCACTCCTCATTTCTTAATACACTGGAAAATATTAGGGTACAACCTAACACCCTAATAACGGGCGATTTCAACTACCCTACCATTAACTGGGAAAACTTCTCATGTACCAACTCTTGTGCTCAACGTTTTCTGGAATTCATAAATTTCAATGCCATGGATCAACTTATCCACACCCCCACCAGGGGCAGCAATATCCTAGACCTGGTTCTTACCAACATGGGCAACCGGTGCTCCACACCAGAGGTCAATTCCTCGTTGGTCTGATCTGACCACTAGCTAATCACCGTAGACATCCACATCCCTCCCCTACCCCCCCATTATGTAAACCACAGTAAAAAAAATCTCCAAAGCCAACTTCACGCTTCTTAAGACAGAAGTGGCAAACTTCATGACACCCATGCTGATGGACAATAGAGGTATGACTGCTGAATCCTACACAAATGCACTTTATAAGCACTTACACAAGTGCATGGATCATGCAATCCCTAACAGAACCAAGATGCTATCCTCCAAAAAAAGGAAGCCAATCTGGTGGTCCCCTGCCATAAACAAACTCTACAATAGAAGAAAGAAACTGTTGCAAAAAAGAGTAAAATCCCATGACTGGAGAAACTCCCTGGTCAGCCTCAGTAAGAAGCTGAGATCCCTCATAAAATCCTCCAAAGCTAGTTATGAAAACAAAATCGCCACTGACTCTAAAGACAACCACAAAGCATTCTATAGCTATGTCAAGAATCTCAATGGCAGCACTCATATCTGCTCTGAGTTACAGCACAATGGCACTAAATATACAGAACCAACTGATATTGCCAACATCCTGGCAGATAGGTTCAGTGCTAACTTTACCCCACTGTCATCTCCTAAAGGGCCCATCTCTATACCAGAAGAATGCAAAGTTCCTGTAATCATGGCTGCACAGGTAAAAAACACACTATCCAAAGCCAAGAACACAGCATCCATGGGCCCTGACGACATCCCAGGCTGTGTTCTACATGAACTACAGAATGAACTGGCACCCCACCTAAGTACCATGTTCAGTCATAGCCTCACCTCAGGCTGTGTACCCACTGAATGGCGCACAGCGACAGTTATCTCACTCCACAGAGGGGGAGCCATCACAGACCCCGGAAACTACCATCCCATTAGTCTAATGAGCCTGGTCTGCAAGGCTATGGAACGTATCATCATGGAACTTATAAACAATGACATTGGTAATCCCCAAACTCAGGACCACAATAAAAGGCAGATCATGTCTCCTATTCCTTATAGACTTCTTTGAAGCAGTCACCAAAGCAGTAGATGAGGGTAAGGTGGTTCACACAGCCTATCTAGATCTTGCCAAGGCTTTCGACACCACCCCCCACTCTGGAATTATAGATAAACTCACTAAACTAGGTATAAATCCCTATGTCACAAGATGGGTTGCCAACTGGCTCACTGACAGAACCCACACTGTGAAAATAGCAGACTCCAAATCCAACTTCAGACTAGTGACAAGTGGAGTACCACAGGGTTGAGTCCTGGGTCCTCTCCTGTTTGGTATCTACTTCTCTGAAGTACAGGCCAACACAGAAGGTCTTTGGCTAACAAAGTTTGCAGATGACTGCAAACTAGGAGCCATAATCAAATCTCCAAAAGATGTGGATATCCTACAAAAGGGCCTCGCTGAGACAGCTGCCTGGTGTCAAAGCCATGGCCTCAAGCTCAATGCCAAAAAGTGCATTGTCATCCCCTTTGGTAAAAACTCAGTCCCCATGAACTACCACATAGGCGGTAGTCTACTTAACACTGAAAGTGTGATAAGAGGCCTTGAGACACAGGTGGACAGTAGTCTCTCCTTTGATAATCACATTGCAACAATAGTCAGGAAATTTTTCTATGTGGCACACCTCATCACAAAAGGTTTCTCATCCAGGAAAAAAGAGGTCATTGTTCCCCCCTACTCGTCACTCATTAGACCCATTATAGAGTACAATGCTCCTTTTGGTATGTACCTCACAAGACATCTACAACAACTGGAAAGGCCACAGAAATACCTCACAAAGAGGATTACCAGCCTCAAACAAATGTGCTATGCAGACTGTCTCAAAAAACTGCAGCTTTACTCCATTGCATATCACCTACTCAGAGGCGATCTCTGCCTAACACATAAAGCTATGTCAAACCCAGAGCTTTTAGACATGCTCCACTTAAAGAAATCCCAATCCCTATGAGCTACACGGTCTAGGGACCTAAACCTTGTCACCACAATAAACAGAACATGCTGGAGGGATAGATTCCTGTCCCAGAGACTTCCCATACTCTGGAACAAACTACCTATCTATATCAAACAAAGCTCCTCATTAGCGCTCTTCAAGAAAAATCTTGATGATTGGATGGGAGATAGGAAATTCACCCTGGGGATCACTTCTGTAGTTCTGCTCGACAGTGGCACAGGAAAATAATTTTCTTGGGTGGCGAAAGCCAGGGTACCTTTGGCTGGACTTATATAGGCCCTAGGGCCAATAGCCTAGTACCTACCTATGAGCCTATGAACCTATGAACATTGGTATATGTCTGTGCCTTAAGGCATCTACAAACTGAACCTATCCCTAAGGGACACATGTGACAAGCCAGGGGTAAATTTCAATTTCCCATTCATTAGTCCAAATAACATTTGAATATGATTAGGTAAGAGCTTTACTTCATATGTAAATATTTGCAAAATTGTGTGAGAGGTTGGTGCAATGGTTAAGGTCTTTATCTTATAGACACAAGGTCCAGGGTTTGATCCTCACAGGAGGTAATTAGCTATGCTTAAAATGGCCCACAAGGGCAGTTAGCCTAGTACTGACCTATGAATGGTGAGCTTGTTCCACAGAAGTGGTAGTCTCTTAGACACACACCAGTCCCTCTAACATGCTTTGGTTATGTCACAGACAAGGTTTAGGTCCTTAAATTAGATAATTATTGTGCTATTTGTTTTGCAAATGTGTAACAGATCCATCAGGGTTGAATTGGAGAATTCTTTTTTGGTTAGACATAAATCACCCCTCTGTAGTCTGTAGGAGCTTGAGTACATTGATAGAGCTTTGAGGGGTCTACATAGGATATGTTATTTACACCCTGTATTCTTTTAATGAGGAAACTCTGCGGCCAGTCCAGCTATTGCAAATGCCTGGTCAGGTGGTTGCTAAATTATACATTGTACTTAATTATTAGTCTAATGATGGCTGAGTATAGTAGGACTATGATCTCCTTAAAGCTGGACAACATGCTCTTAATTATAAGTTGTGCTACATAGAAGGATTTTCTCACCAAAATGGACACATGGTGACCAAAGTGCACATTGCTGTCAACCTCATTTCCCAAGTCCCATATGACTGGGTCTTCTCTTGGGGGAGTGTTATCAGTGTTGTAATTTGTAGGGGTGGTTGTCTTCCCTAAGGGTTTAATTATGCATTTTTTGTGTTTAGTTTTAGGCCATGATTTTGGCACCAGTTATTTGTTTGTGCCAGACCCTCATGGAGGATATTTACATCATTAGGAGATTCATTTATTGCACCCAACTTGCAGTCATCAGCAAATTTCATCAGCCTAAAGCCCTCTACATTTGCTTTGATTTCAGAGAAGTATATTCTGTAAAGGAAAGCTCCTAGTTCTGAGCCCTGTGTGACACCACTAGTAACATGTTTTTGGTGGAGGTGGATTCCCCACTCTAACTTCATGCGTCCTATCCATGAGACATTTGGCTATCCATCTGGTGACATACAGATTTTTTCCTAAATTTGTGAGTTTGTCAATATTACCTGAGTGAGGCATTGAGACAAATGTCTTTTCCAGGATGATGTAGGCAGTATGCACCATTTTGCCCTCACCCATGGTTCTAGTGATCTTCTTGAAGATGTCCATTAGGTTTAACAGGCATGACCTGTCCTTTATGAAACCAAACTGAGATGGGTCCAGTGTTTGAAGATTTCCTTTGTCTTTATTTTTCAGGTCTATAATAACTCTTTCCATGGCCTTGCATATAGGACTAGTCAAACTTATGGGTCTGTAGTTCCACGAGTCTGTTGATGGTCCCCTTTTTGTAGAAGGATGACTGTTACAATCCTCCAGTCCATTGGCCTGAAGCCTATCTGGAGACTCTGATTAGAGATTCTACTGGGCCTGTCATGTTTCAAGCTGTTTAGGAGGCATTCTGGGATATTATCAGGACTCATCAGTGCAGTGTTTTGATCTTTGGAATGTGCACTTAGCACCTGTTCTTTAATGATAGTTGGGAGACAAATGGTAGATGGAACTTCCTGGGGATAACTGGAGATGAAAGAGGTGAAATTAGAGATAAATTTATCAGCCAGAAAATTTGCTATATCCTCCACTTCAATATAGGTAGTTCCATTTATTACTAGTTTAGCATACTGCTGGGTGTTCCACTTTAAGGTTGCTTACATAACTGAAAAAGGCCTTATCGTGATCCTTTACACGGAACTCTATTTTTGCCTTGAAGTTGGCTTTGGTGGACTTCATTAGTCTCCTGTGTTGCTTGATGAGACTGATGAGGGAGTTTTTTGCCTTTTGGGCATTCCTACTTTTGGGCAGAAGTTTTGTTCTTTTGTTGTCCAACATGTTTATATTGGGGGTGTACCAATGGTCTTGCTTGTTTCTATACAGTTATTTACACATTTTTACAGGGATTCTGTAAGCACTTCTGCATAGATCGCAGTGTGCTCTGAGTTTGGGGGAGGGGGCTTGGAATTTAGTTCTACCATGCTTAATAGTAGGTATCTAGCCTTGGAAAAGGTCTTAAAATGTTTTGGAATTTGATGGTAGTTTGAAATTTATATTTATATCAATGTTGACCACTTTCTGATCTGATCTGACCTCTAAGAACATTACATTGGGGAGGGAGGTGCAATGTTCATTCATATTTGTGAGCACCAAATCCATGATACATGCAAACCTAGTAGGTGTGCAGATTAGCTGTTCCAGGGTGTTTGCATTGACAAAAGCCAGGAATGTTTGAGCCTGCATATTAATGATTTTTTTTGTGTGTGTGTGTGTATGTGTGTGTGTGTGTTTGTGTGTGTGTGTGTGTGTGTGTGTGTGTGTGTGTGTGTGTGTGTGTGTGTGTGTGTGTATATATATATATATATATATATATATATATATATATAAAATGTATATATATATATATATATATATATATATATATCCCATTTTATGGTGTATAGTTGAAATCACCCATGAATATGGTGTTAAGATGAATGCTGAATGACTCCAGTGCAGTCTGTTTCATGGTATGGTTTCCCTGGGTCATAGGCCAGGACCTGCAGATAGGAAGGATAGGATTTTGCCTAAGTTTAGTTGGACACGGAGTAGCTCAAGCATGTCATACTGTCTGGCCAGTCTTGAGGTGTGCTTACTTTGTATCTAGATTGATACGTGTCCACCTCATGTCTCTTCTTGTGCAGTAAATGGTCTAAATGCAGGGATGCATTATAAACTTGCTCTGTCAGGGCTCCTTCTGTGGATCCATGTCTCAGCAATTGCACAGGTGTTACCACTCTCAAGGGTGAAGTGCACTTCCAGGGAATGAAGCTCCTTGTTTAGACACCTAGCAGTGAACAGTAACACGTTTAGTTTATTTTGAGAAGACTTTACTATGTCAGAAGGTTTATTAGGTTGGCATTGTCTAAAACAATAAAAAACAGAAAAACTAGTAGTCTTAAATCTTCATTGATGAGCTCAGTCGCAATGATTTCCAAAAATCATGAAACCCAGGTAGTGTTCCAAAGCAACAAGCCTTCATTTGTCACAGACTTCCAATTAATCTTCCTCTGTCTTTAACAATACTGACAGTCATAGCAAGGAACTGCACTGACTCCAAGCTGATGGAAGTGGTAAATTTCAGGAAGTAGGTAGAGTTACTGATTTAGTGGATAAACTCAGTGAGTTTGGATTTCGCACTTTGCCAGACAATACATATATCATCAATATAGCGAAGGTAGCTGGTCATAAATCTCAGGTATTCACTTTACAGCACAAGTTCCTCCTTTTACTTGCCTAAGGCTACATTGGCCTGGCTAGGGGCCATAGCTGCACCCATGGCTACCCACCTTGTCTATTTGTAAGCCTGGCCATTGAAGCTAAAAAAACTGTAACTCAACACCAAATCTGTTAGCCTTCCCAAGCATTCAGTTTGCCCTTGTGTAGCATTGTTATTTCTGCTATAAACCTCTGTAGCTGCTTCAATACAGTATGTGTGTGGTAACACAGGGTATAGGGCTTCACCGTCAATAGTTACCAATATGCTTTGTTCATTCACATATACTTCTTTTGTTTTTCTTAAAAAATGAAGTAAATCTAAAATAAAAGATATGTTCTTTACAGCAAGAGGCTGTAGAATATGGCAGGTGGCCTCTGATACAGAACCTCCCTTGCAATAACTGGATCTTCCCTGTTCTTATGGGGTTTGGGAATCCCTAAAAAAACAAGGTAACTTGGGAAGTGAGGTGTTTAAATACTCAAAAAAGTTTTCAATAATATGTTCTTCATTAAACCCTGTGGTTAGCTTATCATTCTAGTCTACATATGCAGATTTCTCCTCCTCAAACGAATGTTTAGAATAAAACTCAGGTGTGTTCAGCATGTTCTCTGTTTTCATTATATAACTGTAAGTATCTGTAACTAGTATGCCCCCTCCCTTGTCAGCCTTCATAACACATCTAGTTCTATCATTGCTCAAATTCTTAAGTGATAATATCTCATCCTTTGAAATATTATAAAACTTATGTTTTGGTGTTTCTTTCAGAGCCTTTCTTATGCTGAGCTTGCATTTTGCCTCGAAAGCTGCAAGTGTGGGATGCAGTGGATGGCAAAAAATACTGGGTATTTTAATTTTTTTCCGGTGTGTTTATCTTCATCCATGTTTTTTCTTGTGAAAGAAAAGTTTCAAATTCAACTTCTTCATATACATTTTTAAATCAATGATGGTCTCTGTCTCATTGCTCCTTCCATGAGGTATGAATGTAAGTCCTCTGTTAAGCACTTTTTCTTCAAGTGCTGTCAGTGATTTCTTCAAATGATTCCAGATCCTGGGGCTACTTCCATCTGCAGGCTCATGACCCTGATGGGTAGAAGTTGTTGGTCCCTAAGTACCTCAACTCTTTTAGCCCTGTCCACTGCTTCCTCCTCCAATTGTTCTGGTCCACACACCATTGATTCAGAAGGTAGTTTGCTTCTTCTCTCTGGAAAAGAAAAAAGTGGAGCCAGCAAACGTTGATCCAATAAGATCCAAATTTATTATAGGTTAACAAACCTACACATTTATGTTACACTTCTTCAGTGTATTTAAACAAAGCATAAATGTGATAAGCTAATATAGAGGCATCTAACTCCCTATTGGTGGGTCATAAATTCTCATTGAGACCAGGTGGGAATAATCCCCCAAGTTTAATTATCCATTTCTTCTCTTTGTTGTTGAGAATTTGGTGCCATCCTATTTTGTTGGTCCTGTTTCCTGATATAATGTCAATAATAATAAAAGTGAATTTGGTAGAATTATGTACCAAAAGATGTTTGTACAGTGCACTGCTGGTTTTCTTATTTCGATTGTTACTAGTATGCTCTGATATTCTAATTCTAAATGGTCGTGAAGTTAGTCCTATGTAAAATGCGCCACAGTGACAACTGGCCATGTAAATAATCCAATCACTACTGCAGTTTGCGAAAAAATTGATATCATATACCTGTGAACAGTTCCTACTAGAAAACTGTTTGGATTTATTAATTTTGTCGCAGTGGGTACAGTGTCCACATGAAAAACAGCCTATTAAAGGCTCCCCAGAAAGTG
This sequence comes from Protopterus annectens, assembly GCF_019279795.1. Taxonomy (NCBI): domain Eukaryota; kingdom Metazoa; phylum Chordata; order Ceratodontiformes; family Protopteridae; genus Protopterus; species Protopterus annectens. Next base: position 1,043,607,314 of record NC_056729.1, read on the forward strand.
TAGTTTGTTTAAATTGTGTACTTATGATCTTATTGCCATGTTTGAAATGATTGAAAAAAACACCTAGATTTTTCCCTTTCCTATATGAAAATTGACACTGGTTTGGAATAAAATTGGAGATATCTGAATCATATTGTAAAATATTCCAATGTCTATTGATGCTTGCAATCAATTGATTACTATTGCGAGCATATGTGGTAGTAAATCTAAGTGTGGTACAATCCTTAGGAGTCCGTTCTTTGTATTGTAAAAAATCAACTCTGTTTGAAGAATTTGTCATATTGCTTGCATTAATCACATAACCCATGCCATAGCCTCTTGACCTGAATTGTTCTATAAGCTCCTTCCTGTGATGTTGGAAAGTGGAGTCTGTGGAGCAAATACGTTTAATACGAATAAACTGTGATTTTGGGATGTCACGTATTACGTGGGGTGGATGAAAACTAGAGCCGTGTAGAATTGTGTTAAATTCAGGATGTTTTCTGAATACCTCTGTGGAAAGTGTATTGTCAATCTGTTTGGTAATGGAAATATCCAAAAAGGTGATTTTATTATAGTCATAGTGGACTGTAAATTCCATACCCTATTTGTTGTGATTTAAATATGAAACAAAATCCCTCAAACCTGGTATGTCCCCTCTCCAAACCATCCAGCAGTCATTCAGGTAGCGTCGCCAAATATCAATGTTTTCTAGGAAGATGTTATTGTGGCAATCATATATGAGATGGTGTTCTACAAAAGCCATGAAAAGATCTGCATATATTGGGGCAAAGGATGCTCCCATGGCTGTACGCTTTACTTGCCAATAACATTTGTCTCGGTAATAGAAAACATTGCTGGTTAACACAAATTTGGCTAGTTCTACCAAAAAGGAGTTAAATAAGGGTTGATATAACCCAGCTTTGTCTAGCCAAAAAGACAAGGCCTCCAACCCGGACTTGTGAGGGATGTTGGTATATAATGAACACACATCAAGAGAACAGATAAGCCGATCCTCCTCCAACTGACTGTCTGATATAATGTTGAGGAACATGGTGGTATCATGTATATGTGACCTTACCAAACTCAATAAAGGTTTGAGATGTAAAGTCAGAAACAAGGAAAGAGGTTCTGTGATGTACCCTTTCCCTGAAACAATTGGTCTCCCCGGAGGGTTGACCAGACTCTTGTGTGTCTTAGGTAAAAAATATATGTATTGTGTAGCGGGATCATGTACAATGAGTTGTTGTGCGGTTTCATTTGTGATAATAGATTCATCCCTGGCCCAAAGAACAAAATCTTCAATCTGCTTCATGAACCTAAACGTGGGATTCATGATCATAGGCGAATAGTATTTTTGGTCAGAAAGTTGTCTCATGGCCTCCTTATCATAATCCAACCAATTTAAAATTACCACAGCACCCCCTTTGTCAGCAGAAATGATTACAATATCTTCATTATTTTTTAACTCAGTAGTAGCCTGTTTTAATGCTAAAGAAATATTTGTTGGATTTAAATCGAACATCTTGCCCAGAGAAATGAAGATCTTTGAGAATATTTCTCTGAAATTGAAGAACCAGAGGGTGCATGGGTGGATTAAATGTGGATTTGTGGTAAATAAATTTGTCACTTCGTGAAAAACTGGAGTCACCAAAAAACAATTTAAGGTTCAATAGTCTACAAAACGAAAAAACATCTTGAGCCATGTTATCTTCAGAAGTGATAAAACCAGGTACAAATGATAACCCTTTATTCAAGACAGACAATTGTATAGGTGAGGGTACATAATCAGATAAATTCAGAACATTGTTATCAAAGGACAGATTTATTTCTGCATTACCATTTGTAATAGGCCCTGAATGTTGGTGATGCCTTCTGTGTTTCCTTCCCCCTATGCTGCTTTGGCCTAAAGGGACAGTACCTGCATTCCTTTTGGGGGCCGGTAATCCAATTGCAGACTGTGGCTCACTGTCAGTACATGAGGAAACATCCTCAGTAGAGGAAGCAGAAGTTCAACCAGATCTTTTGAGAATGGACCTAGGTCATTTTTTCCTGGAAGATCTATTGAAAGTGGGGGTGAACCTGACTTGTTTAGTGTTGTTCACAAAGGGATTAGAAGTTTGATAATCCCCTTGATCCCTCTGAAACTTCTTGAGTTTTCTGGTCTGCAATTGTTCTTCCAGTGTTTTAAGGTCCCCTGCTATTTTGGTCAAATTAATTTTGAAAGAAGGTTCATCCTCATAAGGTTTAATATCCTCGACTAGCCTGGTAACCAACTGGATTTCAGAATCTATAGTCCTGCCGTAAAATCTGGATAAAGATTCTACAAAGGATATTATAAAACTTATGTTTTGGTGTTTCTTTCAGAGCCTTTCTTATGCTGAGCTTGCATTTTGCCTCGAAAGCTGCAAGTGTGGGATGCAGTGGATGGCAAAAAATACTGGGTATTTTAATTTTTTTTCCGATGTGTTTATCTTCATCCATGTTTTTTCTTGTGAAAGAAAAGTTTCAAATTCAACTTCTTCACATACATTTTTAAATCAATGATGGTCTCTGTCTCATTGCTCCTTCCATGAGGTATGAATATAAGTCCTCTGTTAAGCACTTTTTCTTCAAGTGCTGTCAGTGGTTTCTTCAAATGATTCCAGATCCTGGGGCTAATTCCATCTGCAGGCTCATGACCCTGATGGGTAGAAGTTGTTGGTCCCTAAGTACCTCAACTCTTTTAGCCCTGTCCACTGCTTCCTCCTCCAATTGTTCTGGTCCACACACCATTGATTCAGAAGGTAGTTTGCTTCTTCTCTCTGGAACCTCAATGGGCTGTATCTCTGGTTGTAGTTGTAATTGTTGTGATGATAATTCCTGTTCATGTGTACTGGACTCTAGTGAAATGAGCCCTGGGGGTTGTAGTGTTGCTGGGTAGGATTCCAGTGTTCTCTTATGCATGGGCGCTGGAACTGTAAAGCAAGGGGGAAGGGGCACACCTCTCACTTTTGCATCCAACTGAACTTAATTCCCAGCACGTTTTTACTTATTCCTGGTAGGTTTTTACTTTAATGGCTTTCCGGCTGATGTCATCATGAAACGGCCATTTCTGAGCTGCTGTTCAGGCTGATGGAGGTATTTATTCAGAACGCTGTGCACGCATACCAGACCGGACCCAGAACTCAAACAGCTGAGAGCAGAGAAACGGCAGGATGCAGGTTCCTGTTTCTTATCTGCTGTAGGTATTTATGCAGAAAGCACGCATACCGGACCCAGAACTGAAATGGCAGGCTGCTTGAATGAGGAGGTATGGTACAACGCTAGGTGTGTGTGTGTGTGTGTGTGTGTGTGTGTGTGTGTGTGTGTGTGTGTGTGTGTGTGTGTAAGAGGGAGGGAGGCAGGTAGATGTATGTGTGTGTGGTTCAGATAAATACCACACTGTATGACTGAAGTGGACATAGTTATTACAACTGGTGTCCCAGGATTCCACTCTTTTTATGATTAGCTGCATGCCTTGCCGTATTATTTTACCAAAATCAACTGACTCTTGATTTGCACTATTTCAGATTTACAAACACAGCAAGTTTAGGGTTTAATAATACATTTTCAGTGCAATAACCCATATATGCTGTAACAGAAAGACACTGCCACCAACCAGACCCCAAGAACTCTAAGGTCACAGTTTCTGAACACTGATAAAAAAAGCCAATAGTATCATATTGGTTTTATGGTAGCTGTAACAAATATGTTTGTCTTTAAAGGATGGATGCCCACAGATATTTTTCAGTGTTCAGTTATCACTTTGCACTTCAATATTCTGCCAACAACATGGTTTTATAGTTAAATAATAAAATAATTTGCATGACATTATACAAAGCACACTGGTAATTATGCATAAACATACATATTTGTATCTGGAAATTCAAATTAAAGTTGCTGAAGTGACAATTATTTAAGGAAAATATTATCACCTAGCTGTGTCTGTCTCTATCAAAGTAAAAGGCGACTAGTGCCAATTATTGATAAACTGAAACTCTCTCAGTACTTGAAGTATGCTGGAAAACTAAACAAACATGAGCTCAAAGTGGTTTTGGGAAGAAGGCTGGCACATTTTCTCTTTTCATGTTCTTGCAACATTTTCTTCAGTGCTCCCAGTCTTGTTTAGATTTCATCAGAACACAACAGAGAAGAGACTGAAAAAGAGAGCGAGATTAACTATTTGACTGACTGTTTAGAAGGATCACGTCATTTGATAATAATCTAGGGGGGTCTTGCAACAGATGAGCACTGGTACATACCTAGCTAGCACTGCCTGTGCAGAAGAGAAAAGTGCATAGCATTTGGTCAGCAATGCCACAAATGTAAGAAGTGGAACCATTTTCAAAGATTTTGTAAATCAAGTAGACCCAAGAAGTTTACAAAGAAGCAAAGAAATAAAACTGTCAGCTCACCAAGAAAACAGATGATAAACAAGATAAATGAGTAATGATAAGCTCACTGTTCAGCCATGGAGAAAGGAGGTGGTTCCAAGTTAAAATCTCTGGCAAAAAGCATTGAATAAACAGATTAAAATCACAAAATCACAAAATAGCTGTTAGAGGACAAGTGCTTTCGGCAAACAGATCAATAAATAGCCTTTAGAGACAGGAGAATAAGTAGATCCTTTCATCCAATTAAGTTATTACATAATTTCCTGAGATGTCTATTCTTAAGTAAAGATTTTAAAAGGACCATACCATTAAGTCCAGACTACTTATCTGCTCGCAGGTCTGCTATCCACATCAGTTCTATTACTTCAGTTTGATTTTAAATATATCTTATTTTAGATACATACACATATTCATTTTTTTATATACCTTTATATCTTTTATACATTTGTCTCTTTAAGAGTATTATGATGTCATCACAAGTAGGATGTTTAAAATGAGGCATTTATGAACTGCTTTTTATGTCTGATGAAGCGTTGTATAACAACGCGAAAGCGCTTACATTTTGCTGCAGTCTGTTTGTTCGTTTGTTCTCAACATTAAACGTGGGTTTTGTTTTAAAAGAAGACCTCATTGGATTTTATTGAAGCTGATGCTACAGTCTATGGTGCACTCATTTCTTTTTACTTGATTGATTTTAAATATCCCCACCTCTCTTGCTAAAATCCACTTTTTCTAAGCAGGAAAATAAGAATTGTTGAATGGGATGTTGTATGCACATGACATGGTAAAGCATTTGTTCTAACATGCAGTCTGATGGCACTATAGTGCCACAAAATCCTCTCTTTAAATACTCTGTTTGTCTTCCCTACATAGAATGCTGAGCAACTGTCACATCTAGCTACACAAATCAAGTCCTTTGTGTTACAGTTCACATATTTGTTAGTGCCATACTCCTGTTTACTTACAGGATGTAAGAATTGATGACCCTTGTCTATGTACGGCCAGGCTTTGCATCTATAGCAGGGAAAAGTACCTTTCTTAGTGGTCAAATTCATTTTAACATCTTGAGTTGTCTGACAAAACAACCTCTTTAGATTGGGTTTGTTCTTAAAAGTAAATCTTGGATTATAGCTACTATTGATTTAATTTTATCATCCATCATTAAAGATTGATGCAGTAGATTTATTGGCAAGAAATGAAGTGTTTTGTACTGTTTGGATCAATGGTAAATCCATAGAGCTCAAAATGGACACTGGTTCAAAGTGTGATGTTATGTCTCCAGATAATTTTGCAAGGGTCAGAGCTGGTGTACAACTCAATGTGACTAGTTGCTGAGAAGCTTGTTGCTTATGGAGGTGAAGAAATTCAAACCGAAAGCCAGACGTGCTTTCATGTTATGTGGCCAACAACTGTTATAGTCTGTTATTCTATGTGGTTCGAAGACCCCATGCAGTCATTATTGGGTCTCAGGGACAATTTGAAAATGAATCTGCTTTCTTTTACCAAAGAAATTCATCAAATAAGCAGATATCCCAGTTCCAGCTTCACTAACACTATTTTTTCAGAGTATGCTGATGTTTTCCATGACACCTTGGGAAAACTTCCAATGGTATATTCCATGAAACTAGACCCAGAGATCAGTCCAGTGGTCAGACCAGCAAGAAGAGTTCCAATAGCTATGCAGCATAAAGTCAAGGCTCAGTTGGACAAAATGGTGCAACAAGGTGTAATTTGTCCAGTTACAGAACCTATGGAATGGGTGTCGTCCATGGTAGCAGCTCACAAAAAAGGCTCAGATGAAATCAGAATATGTATTGAACCAAGTGATCAGAACAAAGCATTGAAGAGAATTCATCATCCTATGCGAACAGTCAAGGAAGTTGCAGCCCTGATACCGAATGTCACAGTTTTTTTTCTGTCTTAGATGCAAAGAGTTCATTTTGGCAAGTGATGCTTGATTGCAAATCTTCACTGACTACATTCAGTACCCCATTTGGAAGATATAAATTTCTCAGGATGACATTTGGAATGAATTCTGCAAGTCAAGTCTTTCAGTGTGCAATGGAGCAAATATTTTTGGATTAACCTTGTGCATAATAGTAGATGATTTATTGGTCGGGGCAATGGTGAGGCAGAGCATGACATAAATCTTAAGAGGGTTCTAGACAGAGCAAGTGAAGTGAACTTAAAGCTCAATCCTCTGAAGTGAAAATTCAGATTACCAGAAGTTACATATGTTGTTTATTTACAAGTACTGGCTCCAGATCAGACCCGTCCAAGCAAACAGCCATTCTTGAAATGCCAGCACCGGACAATGTGCACGTTCTACAACATTTTCTTGGCATGGTCAACTATTTAGGCAAGTTTATAACAGACTACAGTGAATTGACAGTGCCTTTGAGAGAGCTCCCGAGTCCCACATAAAAATGTTATATGGTCATGGTTAGAACAGCACCAGAAAGTATTTGACGTTCTTAAGCAGAAAATTGCTACCCCACCATCATTATGGTATTATGATGTCAACAAATCAGTAACTCTTTCCTGTGATGCTTCAAAGTTTGGTTTAGGTGCAGCTAGTCTTCAAGAAGGCAGGCCAGTAGCCTATGCATCTAGAACACTTACCCAGACTGAGACACAGTATGCTCAAATTGAAAAGAAACTTTTGGCAATAGTGTTTGCATGTTCCAAGTTTCATGATTATATCTATGGTCAAGATATCCAGATTAAAACTGATCATCAACCTTTGGTTACTATTTTAAAGAAGCCTATGCAATCAACTCCAATGAGATTACAAAGAACGATGTTCAAATTGCAAATGTCCAACTTCAAAATGGTCTATACAAAAGACAAACTTCTTTATTTGGCTGGTACCTTATCCAGATCACCCAGAAATACAACAGAACAGCTTGATGCAGAGAATTTTGACTTTCATATCATGGAAGTGCATAATTTTTCCACCACAAGACTTGATGAGCTATGAGATCATACAATGACTGATACAGTTTTGCAAAAGCTCAGTCTCTACATTAGTGTTGGATGGCTACTTTCTGACAATGGTACCCAATTTACCAGTCAATTGTTTCAGAAATTTGCAAGAGAGTGGGACTTCATACATGTTACTAGTAGTCCTGAATATCTACAGTCAAATGGACTAGCTGAATGTACTGTACAGAGTGCAAAGCAATTACTTGAGAAGTCAAAGTGTGATAATACCAATGTTTTTTTTAATTTATTCAATCTCAGAAACATACCCCATGATGATATACTTGGTTTACCTGCTCAGAGACTTCTATCCAGGCAAATCAGAACAACATTGCTTATCATTTCTAGTTTATTGAGGCCTAAAGCTAAAAACAGCAAAGCCATTAGAGCCCAGTTATTTAAAATGTGCTCTTTTCAAAAGCCCAGCTTATGACAAATTGAGCAGATTTCTAGATCCATTGAAAGAAGGAGAGACAGTGAGGATACAAACAGTGAAAGGTTTCGACCAGATTGGTCAAGTAGCGAGTATATGTGCAAAGCTGAGATCATATTTTTGTTACAACCGAGGGTATGGAATACAGAAGAAATCGCAGGTTACTACTTCCTCTAGCAGAACTGGCATCACGACATTGTTCCTATGACAAAGATTCTAACTCTCAGAATAATCCACATAATATTCCTGTTCTTGAATGTGTCTTGACTCCTGATACTGTTCCGGCAAATGGTCCCAAGGTTCCTAAGATGGAAAAGTTGGCAGAGACAATTCCAGTTGCTAAACCAGATCCCAAATTTTATGTCACATGATATGGTCGCATCTCAAAGCCCAGTGTGAAATACACAGCAACCTGGACATATTTTTATAAATGTACTTAGCTTTGTATAATTGCTTGATGAAAATTATTCCTGTGTAAATTGCATATTTATTAATTCCGGTGACAATGACTTACTCATTTCTCAAAGAGGGAGGATGTAGAATAACAGGCGTGCTGTACCTTTAAGAAGCATTTCCACTGTCTGTGTGTGCATATAAATACCAAGCACGTGTTATCTTCAGTGCCATTTTGAAGGTACAGCCAGAGTGTTAACATCTATGTGCATGATAGCTAGTTTGTTTATAAGTTAAAATCACTTAACTTTGTTTACAATGTGTTTATATATAATAAAGCTGAATGAATAAGAACCCACAACATTTGCCTGTTTCTTCCTGACCTGGCAAGTGACAGGGGTGAAGGCTTTTCTGCTGTGGGTGACCTGGAGAAGTTACTAGTGTTGCTTGGTATGGGAAGGGCAAAGGCCCCTCTCTTGAAGGTAAAGATAAGGATTCCTAACATGAGATACAGAGGCTGTTTACTGTCAAGTTGCATTGGCATCTGCACACCTGCATTGCTGATACTGAGCTCCTTCATGTTCATGATAGAGTCAAGCAACTGGCAAAGCCTGGTCATTGGGCCTCTGGTGGACCAACCAACCCATTCCATTGGAAACATAGGTGAGAAATTCTTGGGTGTGTTGCTCTCTGAGCTGACCTGGCAACCAGCCATGCCATGATCCCACCCAATTCCCATCCCAGCGTGTTCCCTCCTTTATGTGTCATTCCCCATTCCTGCATCATTGTCTAGCCCTCCCAATCATCAATGTTCTACCTCTGTATATATGTTTCTATCTACTGTATTTATCATCTTTTGTGTATGTACTGCCCCAGTCTGCCTCTGTTCTTTGTCTGGCTGCCCTTACTACCTGCTCTTTTCTTGATATCCAGTCCACAGCCATCTCTCAGTACCTCACCACCTACCTTTCTTTAGTAATATGTACAAAAGTGGCTGTTTCTCAGAAAAAAAAATGTCATTCTATTTCCATCCACACTTTTTATACCTTATGGTTACCCTTTTATGTTTACCTCTGCTTGCTGTTCTCCTATTTCCTAATTTTGTAGCTAACCCATTTTATCCCCATTTATTTGCTGAGCATTGGTCTTACTGTGGCCCACTGTGCTCAGCTGCGTTATCTTTCTTGTGTTGGCCAAACATTTCCTGTAGCTATACACCACTGCAGTATATTTGTGAGGTGCACTGATTCAGCATGCTAGCCGGCCTTAGCTGTGATGTTTTCATGCATGTTGTTGCTGAAACACTGCTCCTGACCAACATTAGACTAGTACTATTTTATCTTATCTTAGTACTGCAGAGCCTCTCTTTCTGTATGTGTTCTTTTGCTCAGCATGCAGGAATAGGCATCTGATTAGCGTTGTGATACTTAATGCAATGGCCTCTTCAAATATTACTGCTGCCCAGGTAGGATGCAATTGACCAGGAATCCTTGCTCCAGTGTGAGTCTTGGATTAATAAATGATTGACAATGCGGAAAAGAATTATAAGGTGCATGGGGTTCTATGCTGTCTTATGTTAGCTTGGAAGAGACACTACTTATGGATCACAGTTGTTGAGTAAGGTGTTTAATGTATTTTTATGTGGCAGTCTCATAGCAGATAACACTAAGATAGTTAAATGTTTGGTAATGGCTTGGAAAAAGCTAGAGCAACAGATTGTATATAATAGGTCACAAATTTTAAAGCAGTATGAGGTAGACCATTCAAGGGACAAGCAAGACAAACACTCTGATAAGATAAAGAAATGTGAAATATTGCACTGAAATGGAAACAGTAACAAATCCACTTAAAAAAATTATAGATGGCAATTATTTGCATGTATCTGTGGATACATTTTGAGCTTTCCTATAAAGTAGAAAACATACTTCAATAATATCATGCAAAATAGGCCAGGATTCATGAATGCCTGCTTGTCGTGCTAAGCCTAGTGCTCAATGAGCAGTGACAACCGAGCAGTTTGTAATTCAGGAAACAGCAGTGCACATTGTGGCCAGCTGCAAAACAAAGGTTAACAGCCAAATATGGTAAAGACTGTATAATTAGCTGGCTGTAGCATAGCTAGGGCAGAGTGAAGGGGGCACCTTCCCTGGGCACAAGGTATTATGGGCAGTGAGCACTTTATTCTGATCACTCTTTAATACATATTAGCTTTTAAAAGCTGTTATTACATTTTCAGTGAAACCTTAACACTGTCACACTCCCTGTGTGGTCTAAACTGTACTATAGTTTAAAAGAAAAAAAGATGTGTTTTTTTTTTAACTAAAATCTGATCTCTGCTGTGCTCCTTGGGTGGTATAAGCTGTAGCAAACAGTTTAAAAAAAAGTGGTATAGTTGACTCAACCAGTTCGTTGTGCCAGTCCCACGAACTAGTTCACCACCCCTTCAGTTCATCAAAAAGAAAAAAAATGAACATCTACAAAACTGTAGGAATTCCAGTTAGCCTCTTACAGACAGAATTCATATATGCCCTCACCAACATTCTTCAATTGAAGAGTTAAAAAAAAAAGTCTGGTTTAATGCAGCAGACAATCAGGTCACATCTCTGCACCTTGCCCCTGCCCTGACTCTCCATTCCACATTTTAATTAAAAAAAAAAGATAAAAAAAGAACATCTTTTGCTTTCCGGTTTATACTCTGCAAAGAGCTCTACAGCATTCAGTTTTTTTTTTTATTACATTTTTTTTTTACTTTAAACTGTAGCAAATTATTGCCACCATTTAGACCAAACTTGGAGTGCTACAGCACTCAGGTGAGACCACAAAATACTATACCAACTTTTAGCTGGTATTGCATTAAAGAGCAATTGGGATGGACTGATTGTGCCTCCCCAACACTTGTTCCCAGGGTAGTTGCCCTTTTTGACCCACCATAACTACCATACTGCTAATAGCCACATTCCTTTGGAATGGTATTCATGCCAGAATTGGGAGAAAGAAATTAATGACAGCAAAGTGCAATGGCGTATTGGGTCTATAGGATCTGAACCGCTACTCATGAACTGCAGAGTTAACATATTTCATCTTTGCAAGAATACATCCCAAACTGGTTTAGCTGTGGGAAGAGCTGGCCCTATCCCAAATAGAAGTGTTTGAGCCATGGGATTAAGATACCAGGAGAGCTTGGGAACCCCTGAGAGTGGGGAAAAAAAACTCAAAAAGCTCTTAGTGAAAATCTCATGACCAATAGGCATAACTGACATTTGGGATTGCATGGACTATTGAATATACTACATTCAAAAATAAACTGATATTCTGGGATGCATGGATCGAGATGGACATACTATCCTAGCTGGATCTTTTCCATGATACCCATAGAACCATGCAGAAATTTATGGAATGTAAAGAGAAATGTACAAGAGTTAACTTACCATGGTAGCAATATCACTAGCCAATTATTATAGGCAGAGAGAGAAGTTGTTAAAGGAGACAAATTAATGGAATTTATTAATTGGACTGGGGATAAAGGTGAGGCTAATCCCCACCTTCTCTCATATGCATATAAACAGCTAGATAGTTACAGTGAAACTGTGTTTGAAAAGGATCACCATAAACGGCTCCTGTAGCCTGACCACCTGTACAGGAAGTCCAATAGTCAGGGCAGTTTATATTAGATTATCGAAGTTTCAGAACTTCGAACACCATATGGTCAACAACATATGATCGAAGTACTGAAACTTCAAAAATCTAAAAAAAAAAAAAAAAAAATGAAAAACAAATGTAACTGCTGTGGGGGGCTGCTCCACCCACACCCCCGCTACTTAAATATACCAACTCCGAGATTGCGCTACAGTGCAGCAAAGGCAAATCTTCCCTTTCCGCACCATACTCCATTGAAGTGCGATCTCGGACTTGGTATATTTTTATTTATTTTTTATTTATTTATTTTACATTTGTTGACTGGGCTAGTCCAACTGGATACATGTCCATTTTCAGTGGAGGCCCGGGGAGAAAAGCTCCAGTTAAAAGTGTACTATAAAACATACTAAAAAAACATACGGAAACATCTAATACAAAAATTAGAAAATAACATTAATATAGAATAAATCATCTTCAGTTTAACAAAATTTACAATAGGACTGAAAAAAAGACTGGATGAGTTGAGCATGGTAAGTGGAACTCAGGAGTGACAGTGTTAGGCATAAAGAACGAAGGTTAGTTTAAAGAATGGTTGCATGAAGAGTTATGGTTGAGAAATGTTTTGAGGGTATCAGATGATTAGAGAATAACAGTCAGTCAGGGTTGGTACAAGAGCATAACCAGTGGTTAGAGAAGAAAAGTTTTAGGTTAGTTTTAAATAGTGGGAGAGAGGTTAGGGTTGTAAGGTCTTGTGGTAAGTGATTCCATATTTTACCAACTGAATTAGAGAATATGGAGTCACCTGCCAAGTTATTTGATAAGGAAGTGTGAATCAACATTTTGTTAGTGGAGCGTAGATTCCTCAAGTTATTATATGGTCTTATGAGGGTAGAGAGAATTGGGGTGTTGTTGGGTTGGTGTAGGGCTTTTATGGGCGATTGTAAGTTGGTTAGATTGCAATAGGTGAGGTAATTCAAGCCAGCCTAGTTGTTTTAGATTCTGACAGTGATGAGTCCTGTATGGAGAGTTTGTAGCAAATCTGGCAATATTGTTATATGATCTAGCTAGTTTGTTAAGATTATTTTTAGAAATATTGGTATATATGGGGGAAGCATATAATAGGGTAGAGATTCATCTTCAGCTATTGTGGTTCTGGCTACTGGTGTCAGGAAAGGTTTGATTCTATAGAGGGATCCAAGTTTTTTGTTAATAGATTTTATTGTAATGTTTATGTGAGTGTCAAACTTTAGTTGATTGTCAATTGTAATTCCTAGGAGTTTGGTGGTGGGGTCTGGAGAGATAATGGTACCATTGTTGGATGTAAGTGTGAAATGAAGAGGGGGAGACAAATGAGAGGGTGTAAAGAGCAATAGTTTGTTTTTTTTTTTTTGGATTGAGGAGAAGACAGTGGTTGGAAAACCATTGTTCTATAGTGGTGAAGGCTTTTTGTGTGAGAGAATGAAGTTCAGTTTGGGATGAGGCAGAACAAATGATAGTAGAATATTTAAGTAGCGGAGGGTGTGGGGGGTGCAGGTGGCCTTGCCCCCCTACTTGAACAAGTTACTTTTGGGGGTTTTTTTGTTTTTTTTTCAGCTCCTCCATGAATATTGACTCCATTTAATTCAAGACAATTATTGCTTTCACTCATTTTAAAAATTTGCATTTTTGGCAAAGAACTCTGCTTTAACTGAAAACACGGGGTAGAGGCGATGGAATGTGTTGGTGATATGGAGCTCCTTAAGTCACATACCTCCATGTTTTATGGAAATGCCCTGGAGTTTTATTATGCGGGAAAAGGCCTCTAAGATGGTATCCTGGGTAAGTAGGAATGACATTTCCTCATTAGCTGAGGTCACGTTTTGGGTGTTAAGTCTCCTTCCCATTACCCTTACTATTGGTAAAACTGAGAAAAGGTTTTGATTATAACTGCGCTCTTGTTCAAGCACTGGAAGCTATCAATGGCTATTTTTATGCTGATCTTCACTGTTATGTAAACAGGTTGTGTGAAACTTTGAGAAAATCAAAAAGATGTAAGGGCATGAATGATTTTTTGAACTATATTCTTCTTTGCCTGAGAAAAACTTCATAACATGACTATAAGGCTCATGATGTTCTCCAGTAGTTCAACAGCATTGATTTACCACAATTAGACAATGTGCTGGTGAATTACCTCCTCTCAATAGAATATTATATAGGAAAAGCTGTATATTGTTTGCTAGGAATTATGCTGGTCTTCAACTTTAGTAATAAATGTTATATATTTTTTTTTAAATCATAGGATTATAGGAGGTTACTAGGCTAATGACCCTAGACTCCTCTCAAGCCTAGCCAAGTTTTACCCTTATATCCACAATCAGCACCTATTTCCTCTGTCCAAGAGAGACCCAGGTGGAATGGTAAATTTATGGTTACCCATCCAATTGTCCAGATTGCTTTTGAAGAGGGCCAATGAGGTGTTCTGCTTGACATGAAGTGGGAGTCTGTTCCAAAGGTGTGGCAACCTCTGGGAGACAAACCTGTTCCTCCAACAGGTTATATTAATGTCACATACCAGATTAAGGCTTTTAGAGTGAGTAACCTTTGTATCATTTTACTTATGGATATGCAGCATTTCCAGTAAATCAGGGTCAAAGATTGTATTGTATGCAAGGCAGGGATCACCTCTGAGTAGTCTGTATGAAACAGAATCAAGTGACAGTGATTTGAGATGATTCTCATAGGACAGATGTTGAAGACATTGATTTTTCCTTGTGAGGAGTCTATGTGGTCTCTCCAATTGCTGCAGATGCTTGTAAAGGTACATACCAAAAGGGACATTGTACTCAATTATTGGCCTGATGAGGGAAGAGTACAGGAAGATTATAACTTCTTTTTTTGTGGAGGCAACACCCTTATTTATGAGATAAGCAATATAGAAGGCCCTTCTTACTACTGTGGAGACATGGTGATCAAAGGTAAGGTTGCTGTCATCCTATGTGCCCAGTTCTCCCTCCACTGACTGTGTACTTAGGGTGTTGTTATTAATGTGGTGGTTAGCAAGAACATCTCTGTTACCGAAAGGGAGGACAACACATTTTTTTGCATTGAGATTAAGGCCTTGATAGAAAAAGCCTTTGATTCCCTCAACTGGGAATATCTATTTAAAACTTTAGCATTATTTGAATTTCCTCCTCCCTTCATCTTATTACTAAAGAACATATATATTAATAACTTAGCCTACATTAAATTAGGTCCTTTCACCTCAGAGTCTATCCATATAACGAAAGGTACTAAACAAGGATGCCCCCTTTCTCCTATTTTATTAGCTTTGGCTATAGAAATACTTGCAGAAATAATACGCAATAATCCAAGAATAAAAGGAATAGAAGTCTGTGACCAGTACAGATCGAAAATAATGCTTTTTGCTGATGATATTTTATTAAACCTATCAAACTCCAGAGAGTCATTAGGAGAGCTAGAAGAAGTAATGGAGAAATTTTATAAGATTTCAGGTCTACACTTTAATAGATCAAAATCAAAATTTCTATTTTTAAATAAGAAAAAAGAACTACAAGTTACAGATTAATGCATCATAGGAAACATTAAATTATTTAGGAATAGTGTTATGCAAAAATATAAATGAAACAATATTAATAAATTATAAAAACATTATGGAAACAATAAAAATATATATAGAAAAGTGGAACAAAATTATATTAACTTTTGAAGATAGATTGCAATTAATAAAAATGGTCTTATTGCCAAAAATACTATATGTAGCATTAGCAATACAGTTAATTCCTGAAAAATGCATTCTTAAAGAAATAAACTCGTGTTTAATAAAATTTTTATGGTATCCCAAAAAGAATAGAGTAGCTCTAACTCATCACATTACACCCTGGAAACAAGGAGGATTGAACTTCCCAGAAATAGAAACATATATAAAAGCATCTGTGCTTAAAACTACAATAGACTGGATAAACCCAAATTATTTTGCCAACTGGAAAGAATTAACAACTGCTATATTGTTTGTGTCTTTCGGCTTTTCCCGGTTAGGGGTCGCCACAGCGGAACTCCGGTCCGCTAATGATTGGCAGTAGATTTTTACATGCTGGCTTGCCGGGCCTAACGCACAACCTTCAATGAAGGAACGCCCATTCACGCATGTCGCCACACAGAAGACGCTCTAACTGGGAATCGAACGGGCAACGTCTAACTGTGAGGCGACAATGCTACTGCAGCACCACCACTGCAGTAAACTGCTATATTACCGAATGAATTTAACCTGTTAAAAAATTTAATAGTAGACAAATCAAACAAACCCTGGTACATATTATGCATATGTATACAATATAATATAACAAAACCTTCTAAAACAACACTGATTAATCATTACATCAATTCCTTTAGGAAACTTATCAATGCAAACATAGATCTAAAACTTTGGTTTGACCTTATAACCCCATGTATCATCACTAAGAACTTTCCTCACAAAATATATAGGGAAACAATAACCTCCTGGGAACAAAATAGATTCTTATGCTGGTTTCAATGTGTAAATAAATTAAATGTTTTAGCTATACATATAAAAACTGCTTACAATATTCCAACATAGAACTGATTAACTTTACAAAGCATTCTAATGTACACTCAAGATTTATGCAGATTAATTAATAATTCCTCATTTAAAGATATTCCAAATCTAATAAGTTTTCTGTATGAATTTATATATAATAGTTGTGAAAAGAAAAATTCCATTTCAAATCTATATAAAGAGTTAATAACATATAAAACAATTCCCAAACCATCATACTGGCAGTTCTTAACAAAAGGTCAGTCATTTCAGTTAACAGAAGAAATTAAAACTAACATCTTACTATCAGTTAATTATACCTCTAACACACAGTGCTGGAAATATTTAACTGGAAGTACTTACATAGAGCATTTTTAACACCAGATAGAATTAAAAAGATCAGTACTACTACAAATGGTTTTTGCTGCAGGTGTGAAAAGTCAAACAAAGCAGACTGGATTCATATTTTTTATGAATGTAATAAAATTAAATCATAAGTGGAATGGAATCAATCATTTTTTACAAGCTTTATTTAATGAATCCTTTACCTTAACTAAAGCATTGATTATACTAAGTGTAATTGAAGGTCCCTACCTGAATAAGACAAATATGTATTTGTTATGGACAATACTTGCTATATCTAGGAAATGCGTAACCAGAAGGTGGAATTCAAATACACCCCCGACCTTGGAAGAATTCTACACTTTATTGAAGACAACTGCATCGATGGAAATAAAAATCAAAGAACTACAAATCTATCCCAGGCCATTGATAAATAATCCTTGGAAGAAAGTTATATCTTTGTTGGACACTCTGCAATAATCAATATTGTATCTCTGATAACTGATCTGTTAATTCTATATTTAATAACACAGTATATATAATTGAAAGTCAGGCTATTGTAAATATTGTAGATAGTTGTTTAAAATGATATTTAAAAATATTATGTAAATGTTATTTTAACTGAAAATAAAAAAAAATGTTGAAGAAAAAAGAGATTAAGGCATTGACTTTGGCACCAATCATTTGGTTGTGTAAGACCCTGTTGTAGGATGATAATTTGGAGATTCTATGACCGCTCCCAGTTTGCAGTCATCAGAAAACTTTGTCAGCCACAAACCTTTAGTTTTAGCTTGTACTTTAGAGAAACAGATTCCAAACAGTAGAGAGGTCTCAGGACTGATCCATGTGGAACACCACTGGTTACAGAACTGCTGTTGGAGGTGTATTCCCCTATTTTGACTATATGGGTTCTATCAGTGAGCCAGTTAGTGACCCATCTAATGATATAAGGGTTGATACCTAGCTGGGTGAGTTTGTCAATGATGTCTGAGTAGGGGATAGTGTAAAAAGCCTTGGCTAAGTCTACGTAGACTGTATGCACAGATTTCCCCTCATCAAGGGCCTTGGTGACTATTTCAAAGAAGTCCACCATGTTTAACAGGCACGATCACAATTTGACAAATCCAGATTGAGTAAGGTCATGTATTTGGAGATTACCTATATCTTTGTTGATAAGGTCCACAATGATATGCTTCATGGCCTTGCAGATAAGGCTAGTCAAGCTGATAGGTGTATAGTTCTTGGGGTCAGTGGAAGCACCTCCTTTCTGCAAGGGGATAACAGTGGCCTTCTTCCATTCAGCTAGGATGAAACCAGTGCTGAGGCTATGATTGAACAGAGTACCCAATGGTGTTGCTAATTCTTGTTTGAGTCCATGTAGGATGCAGCCTGCGATGTTATCAGGTCCCATAGATGCTGTGTTATTTTTTTTCTTTTTCCAAACACCTTTATTGAATTATCACTTGTGTTTTGGATCTTAGAGAGGGAATTCATGACTTGGTCTTTAGAGATACAAGGTAGAGGGCAGGTGGTATGGATGTCATGAGGTACATGTAATGGAGGCAGGGAGTTTTCACAGATCCTGCCAGCTAATAGGTTAGTAATGTCCACAGGCTCAGTATATGCTGTATCATTAAATACCAGTTTGGTACATATCTAGGCCTTTCCTTTTAAGTTTTGCATGTAACTAAAGAACGGCTTATGGCTGTCCTTAGTTGAGGAAGCTAATTTGGAGTTTTAGTTAGCTTTGGGAGACTTCACAAGAAGTCTTATTTGCGTGTTTAAGCTGAGGAGACAGTGTTTTCACTTTACAGCTTGCTCCCCTCTTACTGTTAGACAGCAATTTCTTCCTCTTATTGTGAAGCCTGTTAATGGCAGTTGTCCTCCTGGCAGGTTTGCTTTACCTTGAAGAGCTTGTTTTGATCCTATCAGATATGGCCAAGTCAATCCAGTTATACAGGTGTTTGTATAAAGCATTTGTGTAGAACTCGGCATAGTTGCCAATTCCATCTGAGGGGATGGTGCAGTGAAACTATTTATACCATCCTGTAAAAGGTTATAATCTGCTTTGGAGAAGTTTTTTAGTTTAGTTGCTGCTGGGGGCAGGGGGGGCTCAGGTGTGATAGTTGTTTCAAATGAGACTGATTTGTGGTCAGATCTCATCAGGGAAGACCTCAGGTGGGGGTGCTACAGTCGTCCCCCATATTGGTAAGCATCAGATCCAGGGTGCTGGCACCCCTTGTGGGAGGTGTCAGCCAGCTGGTTCAGGGCATTGGAGTTAATGAAGTCAAGGAACCTTTGGGCAAGTGAGTTTGCAAATGAGTAATTTACCCAGTCAATGGATGGTTAGTTAAAGCCGCCCAAAAACATGGTGTTTGGATATATCTTGATAGACTCAAGTAGATCCAAATAGGCAGAGTGGGTGTCCTGATTCATAGAGGGGGTCCTATAGTTGGCAATGACTTGAGTAGGTGTCCTACCAACAGTTAATTGCACCTGAAGTATCTCCAGGGAATCATGCTGTCTAACCACTCTGGAGCTGTATTTATCTTTAATGAATATTTATATACCACCTCCTTTAGTTTTCATGTATTCAGTTTGTGTTCTGTGGAAGGAGTTGTAGCTCGATATAGCTGGGATGCTCTCCACAGCCTTGAATCAGGTCTCCATAACTGTGGAAATGTCGATGTCTTCCACGGTGAGGACTGCTTCCAGTAAGTGCAGTTTCATATTAAGAATCCTAAGATTTAGCAGCATAACCCTGAAGTTGTTTTTAGATGGAGTTCTTATGCTGGTAATTTTGTCCTTGAGACACGGCCTAAAAAAGGCACTATGGGGGTAGCAAGAGTCTTGGTCAGTAGAAGAAATCCCAGGGGTGGCAGATGAAGACCATCTCTGGCAAAGCATCAAGGTCTGTTGATCATGTAATCCCAAGCTGACAGATACTATATCCCCTTAGAATGACACCAGAAACTAAGCCAATTATTGAAGTCAATCATTTTCTATTTGCACTGAGGCATCATTCTAGGTGAAGATAAAATGCTGCTTAAGGCTAGGGGACATACCAGCCTGAGACACATAGTCCGAGAGCTCAGTCATATCTCTCTTTATATAGTCCAGAGAGGTATGTCTCAAGTCATTCACACCAACATGGACTATAACAGTTTTGTTTGTATTGTTCTGTTGTTTAATAAAGCTTTGATCTGGTTTAAAAATTACATTGTGAACATCTAGTAAATAATTACATTATATAAACATTACGTACATATAGTATATACAGTGTTTTTGAGCTTGATGTACAAAGTCAAGAGTTATAAGAATTATTAACCAATATCCCTAGAGCATTTGCATTTGCTTTCATTGGTGAGGTGCTTTAGTAGTGATTATTTAAGTTTTCTTATAGTAGAGAGTATTCTGATTTATTTGGAAGGTGATTCCAAGTAGCAGGCCCTTAGTATGTGTGAAGGGTCTTTTACCTATTGCATTTTTGAATTGAGAGTTGGTGAGGAGGATGACATTGTCTTGGTTATCTCTCAGAGGGTATGGTTGTTCCCTGAACAGTAATTTGGTTTTAAGAGGTGGGCAGTATCTTAGACTTAGCATTTTAAAGAGGCTCAGCTCAGAAGGAAGGTGGCCCTATCAACTTTGAAGAACCAATTCATACCATTTATGAGGTCAGCATGATAAGTGTGCAAATCTGCAAGCAGAAAAAAAACCTAAAGGTTGTATTTTCAACAATTTGTTGTCTTTGGATGTTGTAAGAATAGTGAAAAGTTAGTAAACATTGGCAGAATTCAAGTTTATTAGGAATTCATTAGGAAGTCACTAATGAAGATATCATCAGCATAAAGTGTTAGACCAAGTGAAGTAAGATCATTAGGAAGTCATTAACAAAGAGGGAGAAGAGTAGTGGGCTGAGGACAGAGCCTTGGGGTACTCTTACATCTAGATAGGCTGTGCATTAGTAATGGTTACAGGAAAAGACCCAAGGGACCTGACTGATATTTATCTACTGAACCAATTAATAGTGTTGTCCCCAAAGTTAAATCTTTTAAGCTTATTAAGCAGAATTGTATGGCACCCTGATTCAAAAGCATGGGCCATAGCAACAAAAACTCCTGCTGTAAGATATCCCTTATTTAGATTGCAGAGTGTGTTGTTAGTAGCAGAAAGGAGAGCTGCTATGGTGCTAAAGGTGTTGTGGAAACTGCTGTTTATCAGAAAGTAGTTCCTAGTTACGGGTATGTTTAAATATTTGCTTATATAGAAGTTTTCTAAAAATATTTTGCGATTGGGGAGAGGTTAGAGGACGATAGTCCTTATAGGCTTCGGATGTTGATATCTTATGAAGGTGTATTACAACTGAGTGTTTGATGTCACAGGGACCAATCCCTGTGATGATGGAACCATTAAAGATGTGTGAGAGAGGTCTGGTAATATAATTAGCAGATTTCTTAAGGAAATAAAGAGGGAATAAGGTAAGAAGATAGCTGTTAATGTTTTTAGGTTTTTAAGACTTTTTTTGTATCATTAACAGATAATCCTACAACACTTCAAATTTTATATCAGCAATCCATGCCAATATAAAATCCTATAGCAAAAGAGTAGCCCGTTGAAGTAAATGGGCAGCAATGACCATTGTATTACTCCATCTGTAAGAAGAAGGGGTACTGCAGGCAATATGTGGTGGGTAGCCACACTTCCTGCTGTATAAAATCCCACATGCAGGTAGAGTGATACTGCTAAAGGAGGAGAACCAGGTGAGGAGATTAGCAGAGCAAGAAGGTGATTCAACCCAGGCTTTCATTGTATATGACCCAGGCTACAATTATACATTATGTTTATTCTCTGCATTAATAAAGAAACTTTCCTTTGTGTTCTTTAATTAATTTAAAATTCAGACATTTTATAGGTTGGGTGGTGACAATACATACATGGTGGTGGTGCTACCTGTTATGCATACATTCTCCCATCAATCCTGCGGGTGGCACAGTAGTGCATGGCACCATCCTGAACATATGGCTCCACATGTATATTAGCTCTGGTAAAGCTCAATGCTTAGAGTATGCACATTGTCATAGAGGTAAAGCAGCAGTACCAGATATCTTTGGGTGGATTCTGAACCTGCCTTGGCAAGGATCACACTACAGTAGCAATGAGTAATAAGCTTCATTACCATAGAATGTTTTGGAACATCATTAGTAGCCTAGTGAGAATCCCATGCATTGCCTTGTATGACATTGCGCAAAACTGATTAGGGCATAGCCAACTCCCCAGTGATATTGTCATGCCTAGGGCAGGAATGTAACTCAGTCTTGAAGTAGCATCATTGAATGACAAAGGCCTTTTATAAGGCTGCTCTCTATGTCTTCGAAGCCAGTCCAAAATCTAGTGTAAAGTTAATCATCTGTATAATGTTTAATGTTCACTGCTTGGAACAAAATTCACTTACATATTTGGATGCTGTGATGAATTCACTTTACCTCCAGATACAATTTATTCCATTTAATACAAATAAGATAGATTGAAAAAGCAAAATATAATCAATGTTTAATTTCCTGTTCAGCAAAAAAGTGATATTATTTCTCTGTAATGACATATATTTTTTCTAAGCCTAAAATCTAAATTTATCTATCAGTCTGTCTGGTTTCTCTTTACTTTTTGTGTTTACTTAACTATTGCCAACTATTCTCTTTTGTTTTGTATATATATATATATATATATCTATATATATATATATATATATATATATATATATATATATATATATATATATAATTATATATATATATATATATATATTGCATTTATCCTTGCTTCTGTTATACTCTTTATATATATATATATATATATATATATTGCATTTATCCTTGCTTCTGTTATACTTTTCATTGAAGAAAAGGTTCTGTGGAGAGTCAGTTTATTTACTTTATTAAGAAATAGATTAAATGAAAATTGCCAGACAGAATAGATGCAGTCATTTGTAATGTTGCTCTTTAGTGCATTAATATGTTGTATGGGTTTATGGTACTTTAGTATCTGTTCCAGTAGGTAGCATACTGTACGGGTGCAGTGCTCTGAACTTTTTATTTATGACGTGTTATGACTGTTTGCAAAAAAATGAACTGAACTTTTTCCTGACCATAACTGCATTATATGCTATGTGGTTTGCCTACAGTGCAGTCTCAGTAACTCAACATGGTGCACCCTCAACTTTAATGCAGAAGGATGTGAGTTCTATTCCCACACCAGGTAGGTGTATTCATTTTCCAATACTGACACTCCAGTGCATCGAATGGGGGTGCTGCACACCTGACTTTGCCGTCATTCGCATGAGATGTTAAACCAAAACACTTGGTTACATTAGTGTGGAGGCTGATATGTACATTGCAGTAGCTCATTGCACGTCAGCCCCTTGGAAGCTTTAGACCATATCAAGGTGAGCACTCAGGCCTTAAGGATCCCCCAATCCATGTGTGAATGATGGTACCATTTCCAGCTTTCTTGACCCTTACTTTCAAGGCAATAAATGGGCCAAAGATGTCTTACCTCAAGAGGAATAAATGGACAAATGAGAGGTGGAGGGTGATTTGATGGTGAAGTGGAAATAAGTACAACAGAAGTTCAACTGCAATGTCCTCTACTTCTTAGTTAGTTAAAAAATAAAGTCAGGTAGTGATGTTGTAACATTTCTAAAAGATGACCCAATTTCTTACTTTCAAATTCAGAAATCTGATAGCTAATTGTAAACAATGAACCACTTTTAAATATCTAAACAGAATAAAAGACGAATGGAAATCACAATGTTGTACAGACATAACACCAAGCTAGCTTTGTATAATATTTTCATTGCTAAGTGAATCCCAGTTTCAGATGCATCAGACTAACTCAGCTTTCTAGATATTCATCATGGTTTTGTTTGCAAATTTATGAATAATTTATGAATCCTCTAAAAATAGAAAAGATGAATAAAAAAATGCAAACCTCCTTCTCCCACAGCTGTCACCTCTAATCTCATTGATAATAAGAGACCGTTCTGAACAGTATTAGAAGCTCTTGTCTCAATGCCAGAAGCTTTGGTAACAATATTAATGAACTCAAGGCACTAATTATTATGTCAAATCTTGACTTACTTAACATTGTATAACTCCAGCTCTCCAACTGCGTGTGGGTGTTTGCTATTCTAGGTGAATTCCTCTAAAAGCTGAATCAGTACTGATGGAAGCAGAAATTTATTATAAGGATAGAATAAAGCTTTTATATTCAGATTTATCATGTTTCTCTGCTATTGTTTAATACTTTGCATGAACACTGCTCACCATGGAGTAGGACTAGCACACTAAAGCCCTTCATTGTTCAAGTACAGAATGGGATACTCTGCATGTTGTGAAGTCCAGGCTAAAATATCTAGTCTTTGTGCTCCTAGCACAGAGCACAGGTGTAAATGACCACCCACCCTGAATAATATATGATTGACAATAACTACATCAAATACATACAAGCTAAACTCACTAAGGTAAAAACTCGAACAATATACCTACAGATGGCATACTGTATGTGGGTAGATTGATTCCTCTTCCTTACTGATGTGATGTTCATTTACCAGAGCTGAGCAGCAGATTAATGCTAAAATGAATTATATAAAATTACAAACTCTTTTTATTTTTTTTTACATTTGGAAAATTCTACCACCATGGAGTTTCCTGTGGTACAGGAAACCCTGCTACCATAAACAAGATCTTTCCATGCACTCATAGAATGATGCTAGCATGCCCCCACCACCAGGAGATTTTACAGCACCAGATTCCATCATTACCTAAATATGGTAATGACCACAGCTCTGCTGTCATGTCTAATGAATGGATATGTTTAACTGTGGGACATCACGTTCAAACACAGCACAACAGGGACGAGCTACATAGTAAGGTATAATACTCCTTGCTAAATTGCTAGTAGACATATTATACTTTACAAAGTAGCTGTCCTTTGTTAAACTGGGTAGGTAGCGGTGGAGTCCTACACAGTGATTTCCCCCATCTGGAGCATTATTGCACCTAAAACACCTTTGTTTCCTATGGGCACCTGCATGGCATTCAGAGAAGTTGGCAGTCTTTTGTACTTCAGTGTTTGTTACCACAGTCCATATCTTTGGGTCATTACAACAAATGGCAGTGTGATAAACACAGTCTCCAAAATGCATTTATGCAGCTGCACACTGTTTATGAATCTGGGGTCCCAGCGTAACCCAGGACGGGCAAAGGGAGTAACTACTCAAGAAGCTAGCTGTTAGGGGATGCAGATGGCACTGCAGAACAATGGAGCTTGGGCAGTGTGAGGGTGACTGCAGTGTTGGGGTCATTTAAGCATTTGTATTATTAATTTATTTATTGCTTTTATTGGCCAGTGTAGTTTGTCTGGGTTGTGGTAGTTAGCCTCTTTTCAGTGGTGCCCTGGGGAAAAGGCTCCAGTTAACAAAACTGGCAGTTTTATACAACAAAAATAATGTAAAACTTAGTTACAATATGGACATGCAATAACTGAAAGGTAGCTATACCAGAGAGAGAAACTACAATAAGTAAAATATAGAGTCATTACCTATTATACAATGACTGTCCATTAACATTTAAAAATAAGTGCACTGATTGCTTAGCCCAACCAGTGTGCTTATTGTAAATTGAGCACATACCAATGGATAAACGTCCGGTCCACAGACTTTCTTCTGTGAATATATGCTACAGAAACACTGCTTTTTTATTAAAAATAAATAAATAAGTAAACTTACAAAACTGCAGACTTCAAAACAATGAGACAGACAGTACAGAGAAAAATACAAGAATAATTAGGTGCATTATGCAAAACTAGAGAAACATACCTCATTATCCTTATATTTTCTGTCATGTCTCTCCTGTACATTGAAAATCTCCTGGTTTCTTTTTTTAAGAACCGAATGAGTGGTTTGTGCAAAGAAGTCACAAATGACCAAGTTGTAAGCACAAAGAATGTTATGATCTGCAAACCAAAAAAAAAAAAAAAAAAAAAAACTCATGTCCCTCCATAAAAGCAGTTTTATTGGAAAGTTGAGTGCTTTCATCTTACAGCCATTCAGACTTCTACAGAATATTTATAGCTTACAGGAAGCACTAATACTGTATCTGCATACCTGAAGTGGCTGCTTGTAACACCATTAAAGTATTTTTTCCACCCAATTTCTTCTTCATATTTAGCAAGTAGTAGTCAACCTATGGGTAAGTGCACACTCCGAAACAAAATAAGAGTGATCCCTTCTACGGTATTTGGGCATTGGTTCTAAAAAGAAAGTAAAACTTAAACAAAGCAAGAAACCTCTTTTTTCCCCCTGAGTCAACAAACTTAATATCAGAGCTTTGGCCAGCTGGACATATAAATAAATTTAAGTACAATTTTTATCTGCTCTTTTGCATGTAGTACTGTATTTATTTTTTTATTTGTGTTTTTCACTGAATAGTAACTCAACTGAAGTTGTGGCTGTCTCTCTACAGAGTACTTTTTAGAATATCTGTGTAGCCATTGATAGCAGTAGGGGGTAGTTTCAGCTCATCACTGACATTCTTGCCTTATATAAGTGGTACATTTTGAGCTAACTCTGCTTAATATCACAACTTTGGCCAATTAACATCTCCTTGAAATCAGCTGGATATATAAGTGAATTTAAGTACACTTTTATCTGCTCTTTTGCATGCAGTACTGTATCTAATTTATTTATTTGTGTTTTTCACTGAATATTATCTCAACTAAAGTTGTGGCTGTCTCTCTGCAGAGTACTTGTCAGAATTTCTGTGTAGCCATTGATAACAGTGGGGGGTAGTTTCAGCTCACCTCTGAAATTCTTGCCTTATATAAGTGGCACATTTTGAGTGATCTCTGCTTAATATCAGAGCTTTGGCCAGCTAACATCTACCTGAAATCAGCTGGATATATAAATGAATTTAAGTACACTTTTATCTGCTCTTTTGCAAGTAGTACTGTATTCAATATATTTATTTGTGTTTTTCACTGAATATTAACTCAACTGAAGTTGTGGCTGTCTCTCTACAGAGTATTTTTTGAATTTCTGAGTAGCCATTGATAGCAGTGGGGGGTAATTTCAGCTCATCACTGACATTCTTGCCTTATATAAGTGGTACATTTTGAGTTATCTCTGCTTAATATCAGAGCTTTGTCTGGCTAACATCTACCTGAAATCAGCTGGAAGTATAAGTGAATTTAAGTATACTTTTATCTGCTTTTTTGCATGTAGTACTGCATTTAATTTATTTATTTTTGTTTCCCACTGACTATTAACTCAACTGAAGTTGTGGCTGTTTCTCTACAGGGTACTTTTTAAAATATCTGTGTAGCCATTGATAGCAGTGGGGTTTAGTTTCAGCTCATCACTGACAGTCTTGCCTTATATAAGTGGTACATTTTGAGTTATCTCTGCTTAATATCAGAGCTTTGGCTAACTAACATCTACCTGAAATCAGCTGGACATATAAGTGAATTTAAGTACACTTTTATCTGCTCTTTTGCATGTAGTACTGTATTTAATTTTTTTATTTGTGTTTTTCACTGAATCTTAACTCAACTGAAGTTGTGGCTGTCTCTCTACAGAGTACATTTTAGAATTTCTGTGTAGCCATTGACAGCAGTGGGGGGTACTTTCAGCTCATCTCTGAAATTCTTGCCTTTTATAAGTGGTGCATTTTGAGTTATCTCTGCTTAATGTCAAAGCTTTTGCTGGCTAACATCTACCTGAAATCAGCTGGATGTATAAGTGAATTTAAGTACACTTTTATCTGCTCTTTTGCATGTAGTACTGTATTTAATTTATTTATTTGCATGTTTCTCTGCTATTGTTTAATACTTTGCATGAACACTGCTCACCATGGAGTAGGACTAGCACACTAAAGCCCTTCATTGTTCAAGTACAGAATGGGATACTCTGCATGTTGTGAAGTCCAGGCTAAAATATCTAGTCTTTGTGCTCCTAGCACAGAGCACAGGTGTAAATGACCACCCACCCTGAATAATATATGATTGACAATAACTACATCAAATACATACAAGCTAAACTCACTAAGGTAAAAACTCGAACAATATACCTACAGATGGCATACTGTATGTGGGTAGATTGATTCCTCTTCCTTACTGATGTGATGTTCATTTACCAGAGCTGAGCAGCAGATTAATGCTAAAATGAATTATATAAAATTACAAACTCTTTTTATTTTTTTTTACATTTGGAAAATTCTACCACCATGGAGTTTCCTGTGGTACAGGAAACCCTGCTACCATAAACAAGATCTTTCCATGCACTCATAGAATGATGCTAGCATGCCCCCACCACCAGGAGATTTTACAGCACCAGATTCCATCATTACCTAAATATGGTAATGACCACAGCTCTGCTGTCATGTCTAATGAATGGATATGTTTAACTGTGGGACATCACGTTCAAACACAGCACAACAGGGACGAGCTACATAGTAAGGTATAATACTCCTTGCTAAATTGCTAGTAGACATATTATACTTTACAAAGTAGCTGTCCTTTGTTAAACTGGGTAGGTAGCGGTGGAGTCCTACACAGTGATTTCCCCCATCTGGAGCATTATTGCACCTAAAACACCTTTGTTTCCTATGGGCACCTGCATGGCATTCAGAGAAGTTGGCAGTCTTTTGTACTTCAGTGTTTGTTACCACAGTCCATATCTTTGGGTCATTACAACAAATGGCAGTGTGATAAACACAGTCTCCAAAATGCATTTATGCAGCTGCACACTGTTTATGAATCTGGGGTCCCAGCGTAACCCAGGACGGGGCAAAGGGAGTAACTACTCAAGAAGCTAGCTGTTAGGGGATGCAGATGGCACTGCAGAACAATGGAGCTTGGGCAGTGTGAGGGTGACTGCAGTGTTGGGGTCATTTAAGCATTTGTATTATTAATTTATTTATTGCTTTTATTGGCCAGTGTAGTTTGTCTGGGTTGTGGTAGTTAGCCTCTTTTCAGTGGTGCCCTGGGGAAAAGGCTCCAGTTAACAAAACTGGCAGTTTTATACAACAAAAAATAATGTAAAACTTAGTTACAATATGGACATGCAATAACTGAAAGGTAGCTATACCAGAGAGAGAAACTACAATAAGTAAAATATAGAGTCATTACCTATTATACAATGACTGTCCATTAACATTGAAAAATAAGTGCACTGATTGCTTAGCCCAACCAGTGTGCTTATTGTAAATTGAGCACATACCAATGGATAAACGTCCGGTCCACAGACTTTCTTCTGTGAATATATGCTACAGAAACACTGCTTTTTTATTAAAAATAAATAAATAAGTAAACTTACAAAAACTGCAGACTTCAAAACAATGAGACAGACAGTACAGAGAAAAATACAAGAATAATTAGGTGCATTATGCAAAACTAGAGAAACATACCTCATTATCCTTATATTTTCTGTCATGTCTCTCCTGTACATTGAAAATCTCCTGGTTTCTTTTTTTAAGAACCGGAATGAGTGGTTTGTGCAAAGAAGTCACAAATGACCAAGTTGTAAGCACAAAGAATGTTATGATCTGCAAACCAAAAAAAAAAAAAAAAAAAAAAACTCATGTCCCTCCATAAAAGCAGTTTTATTGGAAAGTTGAGTGCTTTCATCTTACAGCCATTCAGACTTCTACAGAATATTTATAGCTTACAGGAAGCACTAATACTGTATCTGCATACCTGAAGTGGCTGCTTGTAACACCATTAAAGTATTTTTTCCACCCAATTTCTTCTTCATATTTAGCAAGTAGTAGTCAACCTATGGGTAAGTGCACACTCCGAAACAAAATAAGAGTGATCCCTTCTACGGTATTTGGGCATTGGTTCTAAAAAGAAAGTAAAACTTAAACAAAGCAAGAAACCTCTTTTTTCCCCCTGAGTCAACAAACTTAATATCAGAGCTTTGGCCAGCTGGACATATAAATAAATGTAAGTACAATTTTTATCTGCTCTTTTGCATGTAGTACTGTATTTATTTTTTATTTGTGTTTTTCACTGAATAGTAACTCAACTGAAGTTGTGGCTGTCTCTCTACAGAGTACTTTTTAGAATATCTGTGTAGCCATTGATAGCAGTAGGGGGTAGTTTCAGCTCATCACTGACATGCTTGCCTTATATAAGTAGTACATTTTGAGTTAACTCTGCTTAATATCGCATCTTTGGCCGATTAACATCTCCTTGAAATCAGCTGGATATATAAGTGAATTTAAGTACACTTTTATCTGCTCTTTTGCATGTAGTACTGTATTTAATTTATTTATTTGTGTTTTTCACTGAATATTATCTCAACTAAAGTTGTGGCTGTCTCTCTGCAGAGTACTTTTCAGAATTTCTGTGTAGCCATTGATAACAGTGGGGGGTAGTTTCAGCTCATCTCTAAAATTCTTGCCTTATATAAGTGGCATATTTTGAGTGATCTCTGCTTAATAT